>NC_047038.1:101408109-101698109 GCF_011762595.2 Tursiops truncatus
CTCTCAGTAAGTACTCACTCCCACCAGGGGGTACATTGAGTCCCACTGAACTTAAAGCTATAGTGGCTGTCTGGTCACTTTGTATGCCTTGTTCTAGTAGACTAGCAAAAGGAAGTTAATATACTGGCAGAGATAATAACATCAGGAGGATAAAGGACTATTGCTACATAGTGGGGGCAGTAGAATTATGATTGATACTCAGATACCAATCATAATTGATATCTCTTAGTATTCCTGTGCCAGTTTCAACTCTAAATGGGTAAATTCAGGAACTTTGGTCTGATAAAGATGTGGTAATCAGGGGCCTAGACTTTCCAGGACTGAGAGTCTTGATCACTCTAGCACGCAGGTTATTAGAACTGGAGAAGTGCTAACCAGCAGGGAGAGAAGATGGATGGAAGGTAAAAGCAGAAGATAATGAGTGAAAGTTATGATCTCAGGATCTACTGTAGCAACAGGGGCTGTCGTTTTTCCTACTAATTCTCCTCTTAGGTTTTCCAGAAATTGTGACCAACCAGAATCCCGGGGAAGCAACACTTGCACAGAGTGAGCTTAATGTGAGAAGCAAGTGGATTTCATCACTGCAAGGAGAGGACTGTATCAGACACTGTTGATGCCCACCCAGATCCCTTTACTCCATTGGTGCCCCCAGCCCTCAGCTGTTGTAATTGCTCTTACTGGCTCACATTTGCCCCTTTCCCATGAGAATTGCCCTTTAGCAACAGGAGCTCCTCCCCCACAGGATGTTAGGTACTCCAGAAACCCCAGCTGCAGCCAATCCACAGCTAATAACTGCCTAATATAGGAATACAAAAGGCTGGACTCCTTTCCTCAAGGTAGGACTAACCTTTTGGTGCAACTAATAACTCTAGAACTCCCCATAGGATCAGGTTGAAGCTAGACTTCAGCTGAGAGCATATTCTGGCTTAGCTTTTTTCCCTTCTCCTATCCTGATTCCATCACCCCCTTTCTCCTGAGAGTGTTCCCATAATAAATCACTTGCATAAGAATCCCCACCTTAGGTTCTGCTCCTAGGGAGCCCAAACCAAGTCACTGCACCTCAGCTTCCTCACCCATATCTACTACTATTGACCCTTTGTTACAGAGAAGGAAACTGAGGTGTAATTATAAAATCCTTTTAAAAATGCTTAGAACATGCCTGACACATTAAATGTTCAATAAGTGTTAACTATTACTCATACTCTGCAAACCTTTTGAAAAAACAATATGCACTTGCAAAATTTAGTTTGCTCCATTATGACAAATTAGAGTCATAATCCCCTATCAGGCTCAAAGAAAGAAATTATCTATCTTATTCTTTCTCATAAAGAGAAATTTTAAAATTGCTCATCCACAGGTCCTTTGCACTGTACAATACAGACCTACCCCCAAGTACTAGCTATGATATTTGTGTCTCACTTATCCAACATGTAGTTCTATGTAAGGGACCCTCATTAATCAAGGGCAAAGATTCCGCCTGATTTACAAACTTTCAACAAACTCAATTTTGTCTTAAATAGTTTTGTTTTGGGTATATATGTATAGTGATCTGGAAATGAGATAAACACAAAGAGAGAACAATAATAAGCCAAATAACTTTCTAAAATGTTGTCCACCTAATCCTAAGAAATAAATCTCAGTACTTTAAAAGGATTACCTTTGAAATTGTACTTCAAAATTAAATTTACCCTTCCCTCAAGAGGCGAGGGTTTCTGTCCATTTATTGAACACTCATGACAAATCTATCATTTATCTAACCTGTGTCATAAACTATTCCAAATCAGAGTAGCTTAAAATAACACACACCTTTTTTTTGTTTATGTTTCTGTGGATCAACAGTTTGTGCTGGGTTCAGCTGGGTGATTCTTCACTGGTCTCACATGGAATTACTCTACAGCTACAGGAATAAACAGGTTTGACTGGAGTCTTAATTTATTTGAGCTGCTATAACAAAACATCATAGGCTGGGTGACTTGAACAACATACATTTCTCACAGTTCTGGAGTCTGGAAGTCCAAGATCAGGACACCTGCAGATATGGTATCTGGTGAGAACTTTCTTCCTGATTCATGGATGGGCTGTCTTCTGTGTCCTCACACAGCAGAAGAGACAAGGGATCTCTTTGGAACCAGGGCACCAATCCCATTCATTAAGGTTCCAACCTCACAACCTAATCACCTCCTAAAGACCCACCTCCAAATACCATTATACTATATTGGGTATTGGGATTTAACATATGAATTGGGCAGGAGGGACACAAAATTTGGTCTATAGCAACTGGGCTGGTTGGGCTAGCATGGCCTTCCTCCTATATCTGGTGATTGGTATGGGCTATAGGGCCTCTCTCTACCTGGTCTCTCATTCTCAAGAAGCCTTCTTCACATGGAAGTAAAGGAGTTTCAAGAAGATAAGAACAAAAACTCATGGCATCCTGTTGCCTAAGCACAGAAGCACCACAACATCATTTCAACCACCTTTTTTTTTTTTTTTTTGGTTGCCTTGGGTCTTCGTTGTTGCACGCAGGCTTTCTCTAGTTGTGGTGAGCGGGGGCTACTCTTCTGTTGCAGTGCGCGGGCTTCTCACTGTGGTAGCTTCTCTTGTTGCAGAGCATGGGCTCTAGGTGCATGGGCTTCAGTAGCTGTGGTGCGTGGGCTCAGTAGTTGTGGCTTGCGAGCTCTAGAGCACAGGCTCACCAGTTGTGGTGCACAGGCTTAGTTGCTCCGCCGCATGTAGTATCTTCCCAGACCAGGGCTCAAACCCGTGTCCCCCTGCATTGGCAGGCAGATTCTCAACCACTGCACCACCAGGGAAGTCCCTACATTTACCACTTTAAAAGTAGAAAGCACACTAATAAATAGAGCTTTGTGAACAAAGACAGATGCACCACTAATTACACATCATCTCATTTTCCCATCTGTGGTCCAGGGTGAAAATATTCTCAAAGTCTGAGGCTTCTATTGTCAGGATGTATAGCTGATGGAATTGAGGATTGATTACCACTAGACCATGACTGGGCTGGGCTGGGCCCAGTGCCAAGGCTCCAGTTCAAGGAGCATCGAAGGAATAAGATTGATCTTGGTGTCATATAAATTAGTGTTTTTCAAATCATATAAATGAGCAATGAAATCAATTTAGGGAGCTACCACTAGTATTTCTTAAATGAAATGAACAAATTACAATAGAATAGAAACTATCTGTAATGTCACCACAGCACCCACCAGCTATGACTAGAGCTCAAATATTTAATTATGTAGCCAGTCCCACCAGCTACTGTCAACCAGAAAAGACTAGCTCTTCACTAGTCCTTTTTGCTCCATCTGTTAGATTACTACAGAGATTCAATGTTTATTGGATTACATCCTTCTAAAACCCAACATTTGGAGTGGGGTCCTGATGATATATTGGCTTATTTGGTTAATAGTATTTATTTGGCTTACTTACTAAGCTTACTTACTAAGCTGAGCCAAATTCAACTAATATTAGAAACAAAGCCTTCTTAAAGCCAGTGCAACATTATCTAAGAGTCATTGTGCTTTTTAAATCACATCAGAGTCAATAACTAATCTCAAACTTAGTGATAAGATTTATACTAAATTCTTACCTTAAGGGAAATAATCAAAATATTTTGTTTAAAATTCCTGTACAGAAGCTGAAACCAACTTTCCTTTTTCTTTACCTTTCAAGATGAAATAATCCCATAGAACATGGAAAAAAAGGTCCTATTTAAGTAAGGAACTAGGGAATTCATCAGTCCCTTCTACCATCTAAAGAGATATGGATACAGAATAATACCCTTCTTCCCTGGAGTTTGCACTTCTGGCAATCTCAGTCACTTTAAGCAAAACTAGACCCTAGATATAAATGTAAAGGCTCTAAGTAACTTCTAGATGGCCATAATAAAAGTCACAAAATCTATGTGCTAAAATCCTTTCAGTTTATTAAATAATTTTTACCTATTTTACATTTTTATTGATTTTCCAATCATAGCACACTTAAGGCAAAAAATTATGAAAAGAAGTTGCAGTTAGATATAAGCATAGTGATAGCAACAGAAATGATAGCCAACAACCCACTAAGTTGAGAGATAGGAAAATTGTCAAAACTCTGATAAGAGGACACCAAATGCATAGCAGTGTATGGTCATTTAGTATAAGCACCAATGTAGCCTTACATATCTAGCCTACATACATACCATCATGAATGATTCTCACAAACATAATAATAACTGAAAGGAACCAGACCAAAATAAAAGTATACGCTGAGTGATGAGTGGCATCACTCATTAAAATAAGTGTATTTTAAAATTAAAAGATAGGCAAAACAGATCTATGGTGTTAGGAATTCAGGCCACGGATTACATTTGAGATGGAGTCAGTGTGGGAGAGGGCATAAGTTGGGGGGGGGTGGGGGGTGCTTCTGAATTACTAGTAATGTTCTTATTCTTGATCTGGGTAATATTTTCACTTTGTGAAAATTCATAGACCTGTACACTTACATTTTGTATGTTTTTCTTTATGTATACTGTAGTCAATAAATTATTTATAAAAGAGGTGATTAGGTAAAAGTAAGTTAAAAATGTGATTATGCATTTTATCTCTGTGGCGATCATATTATAGAGCATAAAATTGGAAGTTGTATTGGTTTGGGTCCCACAAAAAGCAGCTGGCAAGACAAGATTAAATATGTAAGGATTTTATTCAGGGAAATGCTTGTGTGGGAGACCTTGAGAAGAGAGCCAGTGAGTCTGGGAGAGCCATAACCACCATGCATTCTGTCTTGAGTGAAGGAGGAAAGGAGGTTGGGTGGAAGTGTCCTACACTGTGGTGTAGCCTAAGGAAGGTTCAACGAGGCGATTGGAGAGACCCATGACCCCCAGGAATGTGCCTGCCTTAATATCACTGCCATGTTCAGTCACTGGCAAATGCAGCAAAGAATTTCAAGCACAGGAGCTGACCCTTTGGTCAAGCTCTGTGTGTTGGATGTATGCAATGCCTACTTTTACGGCCACTACAGACACTTTGGCAAGGTATTTTCTTTTTTTTATTAAAATATAATTTTTTTAGTTTCTAAATTTTTATTCACTTTTTAAATTTACATACAGTAAAATTAACTCATTTTTAGGGACAGTTCTTTGAGCTTTGACAAATGCATACAGTCATATAGCCACAACCACTGTTAAGAAATTTATCAGTTCCCTCAGCCTAAAAATTCCCTCATGGTATAACTTTAAAGTGACCCTCTCGTCCCATCCCCAGGCCCTGGCAACAACTGATCTGTTTTCTGTCCCAATAATGTTTCCTTTTCTAAATTATAAGTGAAATCATATGTTATGTAGCCTACTGAGTCAATGCTTTTGAAACTAATTCATATTCTTATGTGCATCAATACTCTCTTTTTTTTATTTCTTTTTTTACATTTTTTATTTCTGAGCAGTATTCCATTGCACTGATGTACAACAATTTGTATCCATCCATCAGTTGTGAATACTTAGTTTGTTTGCCATTTGGGGCAATTATGGATAAAGCCACTGTAAGTATTTGCATATATGTTTTTGTGTAAACAGAGTTATTTTCTCTCTTGGGTAAATACCTAGAAGTAGAATTGCAGGGTCATATAGTAAGTGTATGTTTAATATTAAAAGAATTGTCAAACAGTTTTCCAAGTGGCTATATTATTTTTACATTTCCATGCACAATGTTGTTCCACATTCTTATCATCACTTGGTATTTGTCGGGGTTTTTTGTTTTTTATGTTTTGTTTTAGCAATTCTAATAGGTGTGTGGTACTATCTCATCTTGGATTTAATTTATATTTCTCAGGTGACTAATGATGTGGAGCACCTTCTCATGTCTTTAGTTACTATTTACATATCTTTGGTGAATGTCTGCTTAAAGCTTTTCAAGTATTGCATATTTTAATCCATGGGAAAAAAATCTGCCTTCCAGCCCCAAATTTTCTATGCCCAAACATTTTCTGAGGTTCAAGTGTTTATTTTTATATGAGAATAAAAGCAAAACCTTTAAGGGAGATCACCTCATCTCCCTTTAAAATATGAATTGTTGACCGGAAACAAATAGACTGCTATTTCCCTAGCAAAGATGAGTATATTGGGGATCAGCAGAGAATTGCAATTTCGGGTCTGCAACCATGGCAAGCTACATGCAAGTCCCTGTACTACAAGGAAAGGAGAATGTTGGTTTTTTTTGTTTGTTTTTTGTTTTTGGAGAATGTTTTTATAAGGAGGAAAATGAAGTTGGGAGGGCTACAGTAAACAAAGCAACCATGATTTTTGTATTAGTTGAGTCCTTGCCATGAAAGGAGTC
Source organism: Tursiops truncatus (assembly GCF_011762595.2). Lineage (NCBI taxonomy): Eukaryota > Metazoa > Chordata > Mammalia > Artiodactyla > Delphinidae > Tursiops > Tursiops truncatus. Next base: position 101,414,433 of record NC_047038.1, read on the forward strand.
TTTCTTTTTCCTGTTGGGCTCTGCTATCATCGCAGAGTGTGAGCTCTCCTTCTTCTGGTCTCCCAACTCTATTTAATTGAGGTTTCTGTTTATTAATTGTTATATTTCCCCCTTTTGATCAAGATCTTTCTCTGAAAGCATCGCTGATGAAGAGTCAGGCTTTCTAGTTTCAGAAGTTTTTTCCCTCAGTTGTCAGGAAAGACCGTTCCTGGCTGTTGTGTCTCACGCTGGAGGGAAAGTGCACAAATTGGAAACCTATTAATGTCACATTCAAGTAACAATGAGGGGTAGGAGGGAGAACTCTCAGGCACTTTTTATCTACATTTTTATCAAGTTCATAGACTTTATGATCATCTGAAGCATTACGTCAACATCAAAGATTTAGCAACAAGTTCCCAACAGGCCTGGTCAGGATGTCTTGGGAATACTGTCTCATCAGATGTTGTCTACTTCAATTCCAGGAAATATTTATTTTCAGGTTATCAGATAATGTGCAGGTTCAGACAGGATTTGACATTTTTTTTAGCTGTGTCACATGGAGCCAAGAGTCTATTCCTTGGAGTTTGTCAGCACAACAGTTGCTTAGCAGTACCTGATTGGGTCTTTCCAGTGAGGCTGAAGAGAGTTCTTCGGGTGTTGTCTTTTCCAACAGGTGAAATCTCCAGGTTGCAAGGTGTGATGCTTAAGGTCTTTGCCTCCCAAAAGCACACCGTGAAAAGACTGCTCTACCAATACATGGTTATAGAAGCAATTAGGCCTTACAATATTGGAGTATCTCTCCTTTCATCAGTTGTGAGTCAAAAGAAGAAAGAGTCAAGTGCACTGGGCATCCAGTGACTGTCTCAAAGGATGAGAGCTTATAAGTTCCAAAAGGGGTGGATCTGAGATTTAGAGGGACCAATGGCAATGTTTTGGGCCACATTATTTGAAGGGCCTCTATAAATTTTGCCAATTGAGTCTTAATAATGCCATTACTGCATTTGACTAAACCAGAGGTTTAAGGGTGGTAAGCACAGTGAAAGTGTTGTAAAACGAACCAAACAACACAGACTTGTTGAAACACTGGGCCAGTAAAATGGTTTCCTCAATTACCATGAAGTTTGAGAGGAGTTCTCCAGGTAGGGGTAATCTTTCCCAAAAGGACTTTAGCCATAGAAGAAGCAGTAGCAGCCTGTCTGCAAGGGAAGACTCCAGTCCAGTGTGAAAACATACAGACTCTGACTAAAACATATTTATACCCATTAGATAAAAGAATCCGTTTGCCAGACTTTTTAATGGTCCATTTAGTTAGAAATGCACATGAGGAAGAACCATGGTTTTTAAACATAAAATCAGCCAGAGTCCTCTGGGGGTAGGAGCACCCTCAAAATACCTAGATAACTGAGATCCCATTTTCTAGAGGTTTTTCCACTAGAGTAAAGAACAATTTTCAAAAGCTCAAACAATGTACAGCACAATGGCTCAATTCAAACAGCTTTCAAGCCAGTTGCAGCTGGTCATAAGGAGGCAGCTTGGTCCTGGAGGATCCAGGCTGAAAGCTTTTTTTTAGCCAGTCTCCAGAAGACAGAAGTCTTCCAAAAGAATAGGCTAAAGGCTGAAAAACCTGAGAAACCATTTCAGAGAAACAACTCCTCTTCCTGAAGGAAGGTATGTATTCTTTGAACTATAAATTCAAAGAATACGTAATTCTAATAATTTATCATAAGGATATGTATAAATATATATATTTGTACACATATACATACCAACAAACACATGTACATTCAATACAGTGTTGTCTGTGATATAAGAATGTTGAAAATAATATAACTTCAACAATATGGGATTGTTGAAATAAAATATAATAAGTCCATATAATGGAGTATCATGTGGTCATTTAAAATGATGTTTCAGGTATAGATCCATAGATATAAAAAAAAGTATTCACAACAAATCACTATGAGAAGAAGGCAGATCACAAAATATGTTATAGTATGTTCCTTTTTGTTTTAGTATATGTGTGCCTATAAGTGTGCATTTGAAAATACACAAAGAGTTAGCATTGGTTATCTCTGGATAAATGTAATAACTGATGTTTTCCTCTATGTATTTCTGATTTTCTGTAATGAGTATTGCTTCAGTAATGGGGAAGGGGAGGGAATAAAAGCAAAGCATTACAGAGAAATAAAAACATCATATTTAATTATTAATAGTGATGGATGAATCATCAAGAAAAAGTTTAAATGTGTTTGGTATACTTATTAAAGAAGGCAGATTCATATTAAATATTAAAGTTTCTTTTCTTTATTGGAGTATAATTGCTTTACAATGGTGTGTTAGTTTCTGCTTTGTAACATAGTGAATCAGCTATACATTTACATATATCCCCATATCTCCTCCCTCCTGCGTCTCCCTCCCACCCTCCCTATCCCATCCCTCTAGGTGGTCACAAAGCACAGAGCTGATCCCCCTGTGCTATGTGGCCGCTTCCCACTAGCTATGTATTTTAATTTGGTAGTGTATATATGTCCATGCCACTCTCTCATTTCGTCCCAGCTTACCCTTCCCCTCCCCGTGTCCTCAAGTCCATTCTCTACATCTGCGTCTTTATTCCTGTCCTGCCCCTAGGTTCTTCATAACCATTTTTTGTTTAATTCCATATATATGTGTTAGCATACAGTATTTGTTTTTCTATTTCTGGCTTAGTTCACTCTGTATGACAGACTCTAGATCCACCCACCTTAGTTTAGTAAGTTTCATTTGTATAGAGAAAACCTCATTCCTATGAAGAAAAAGGAGATGAGGTATATCTGTGTGTGCATATTTGCATGCATATGCCATGAATGTGTGTGTGCCTGTCTGTGTATTCTACAAAGTAAACCTGGGACTCCCTTGCCTTTTTCACGTAGTCATAGAGAATATTTGACACAGAAGGCAATGTTCAGATTCATCCCAAAGCCTGCACCAGCATTGATAAAATATCTTTATTCTTATTTTGCTACAAGCATTGAATTCACAGAGGAACTGGTACTTCAATAGTTTCCCTCAGTTTGGGTCAAAGAGACCTACTTTTGCATTACATAGTTACAGAAACCATATGAACATTTTAGCCACAAAGCATGTGTCTCAAAGACATGATATTCACAACAGAGATTTCAGGCTTAGAACTGTGGCTTTCATAGCTCATATGGTTGTGTAGATTTCTTTTCACTTAAAGCTAGAAAGATGATTCCTAGAATACTTTATCTTCTTTACCTTTTTTTTTAATAATCTCAGCCTTACTGACACCCAGAACACAAGCATTTTTCTAAACAGAAGGTAGTTTCCAAGTCGTTCGAAAACACTGTACTTTTCAAAGCAGTCTCAATGAAAGTCACAGTGATCTGATACGTTATGAAGCTCTAGTGATTTAGAAAACATGGACCAAGGTGTCAATCAGATCAGAGACACCACCCACAACAGAGAACAAAGAAGAAGACATACAAGCAGCATATTCTAGGATGATTCTGGTTCCCTCTATTGCCCCCATTGAAGGCTCTCCTGCTGCTTTCTGGTATTTTGTTAATGAATAAAACAGTAGTAAATTCCACTATGAGCTCAAAAACATTTTTATTTCATTCTAGGGGCACAAAAGGAGGTCTCCTTGTGAGTTATTGAAGTATGGAGACAAAAATCAAACAAACTCAGCAAAAATTTTCTCATTCCCCAGGAAATGATGATGGAAACCACATCAGTCTCTGACTGCTCCAAAACAAATAAAACTAATGCTTTGTTTTTCCATTTTACCCTTGATCAGTATATCACCAAAAGCAGAAGCATCAGTGGCATTTTTCAAATAAAACAACAGCTAGAGTAAGGAGTGCTAACAGATAATATTTGTACTAATTTGAGTCAAATACGGTAGAACTTGTTACAGTAATAACCCACACAATGTCATTTTTTAAGTTTATCCAAATTCTTAATATTTCAGTCTTCTTTCGTAGTAACTTATCTTTACATTTTTATTATAAAAATTTTAATGTATTAGAAATATATGTATATAATCAATTCAACCCTCACAACTGTCTCTATGTCAAAGAAAGAAAACTGAAGTACTGGGAGGTTAATGAGCTTTCCTAAGGTCACACATAATTAACAGGTGTTAACACCTTTTGATGCATCTGCTATAAATCTTTTGTTCTTTTCATAAATAAAATATTACACACGTAGCTGAAGTCCCTGTTTTATTCCTCAGTGAATCTATCCCTCCTTGCATCCCAGAAGAAATCACTATCCTAAAGCTATGTACCTTTCTGTTACATTACTGTACTTTTATTATACACATATGTATTCATAAACAATATATAGAATTGTTTTCTGTGTATCATTCTGCATTTGCTTTTTATCATATAAAATCATATAAATATATATATATTTAAAATATATATAAAATCATATATAAAATATATATATAAAATATATATAAATATATAATATATATATTTATTTATATAAATATATATATTTATAATATAAATATATTATATAAATATAATATATATTATATAAATATATAATATATATTATATATAATATTAATATATTATATTATATATTATATTATATATTATTATATATATTATTATATATAATATATATTATATTATATATATTATATATTATATATTATATATAATATATAATATTTTATATATTATATATAATATAATAAGTATATATAATATATTATATATAATATAATATATATATTATATATTATATATAATTATATATATTATATTTACATTTATGTTTATATAATATATATAATATATACATTATATATTATTAATAATATATTATTATATATTATATATAATATATATAATATATATTATATATCATATTATATTATATATATTATTATTATATTATATATAATATATATTATATATCATATTATATTATATATATTATTATTATATTATTATATTATATTATATAATATTAATATAATATATAATATATAAATATATAAATATGATATATATAATATATTATATAAATATAAATAAATATAATATAATATTTATAATATATAAATATATATTTATATATATCAATATATAAAACATATATAAATATATATATAAAATATATATATAATTATATAAATCCAATGCATTCATTTAGCTGCATTATAGTAGTCCATTATATGAATGTTCCACAGTCAAGTTATTCTTTCTCCTATTGACAGATATTTAGGATGTTTCAAATTTTTCAATACTAAAAGCAATGCCACTGAGCAGACTTCTCATTTTCAGTCAGTCCTTCCAGTGAGCTTGGAAGTTGAAAATCCACCCTAACAACAGGTAAAAAGTTGAAAATCAACAACTCTTCTGAGATCCATCAAATAAGTGAGGTCAAAGGGCAAACTGCTGCTCCCAAAATTGGAGAAATGCATACAGAGAATTACAATTTACCAGAGCAGAAATCCATGAGCAGAAAATTCCATGAGAACCCGTGCTGGTAGGAAAACCTGAACTGTAATTGAAGAATTGCTGGAAGCTCAGTGTGGACAAGCCCAAGAGTTAAAAATTGCAGGGGGCCTCCCTTCGGGTTCCCCACACTTTTGTGAGTTTTACCATCAGGACCTCTACCAAGTTCTCACAGTGAAGAATGAAGGAAAAATCCCCTTGTGCTTCTGGCAGGGGGGAGAAGAAAAGTAACAATTTTTAAATCACTAGAGCATTCTGTTTTGAGGGTTTTTTAAAATTAATTTATTTATTTTTGGCTACTTTGGGTCTTTGTAGCTGTGCGCAGGCTTTCTCTAGTTGTGGTGAGTGGGGGCTACTCTTCCTTGCAGTTCATGGGCTTCTCATTGCAATGGCTTCTGTTGTTGCAGAGCACAGGCTCTAGGCATGCGGGCTTCAGTAGTTGTGGCACACGGGCTTCATTAGTTGTGGCTCACGGGCTCTAGAACGCAGGCTCAGTAGTTGTGGCACACGGGCTTAGTTGCTCCGTGGCATGTGGGATCTTCCCAGACCAGGGCCAAACCCATGTCCCCTGCATTGGCAGGCAGATTCTTAACCACTGCACCACCAGGGAAGCCCCAAGCATTCTGTTCTTAACAAAGCTTGCCCTTCAAGAATCTATTTTACAAGACTCTAAACTACTGGGGTTTTATCAGAGCCTAATCTACTTGGTGGAAAGGAACTCCAGCCATTCAACCCCAACTCCAGCCTCCTTTAGCCATCCTGTCCCCCACCTAAGGCAGCGGAAAAAACTGAGAAGCACTTGTGAAGTTCACAGAGCAGGGATGCAGACTCACTAGACAACTGAGACCAAATCATAGGACTACAGAACATGTCCCCTCCCCCAACACCCTACCACCACACCCCTAAAGGCCTATTTACATAAGTTCCTTTTACCCCATACATCATATCTGGCTTTTAACAGAAAATTACAAGGCTTACTAAAAGGCAAAAAACACAGCTTGAAGAGAATGAACTAGAATCAGAACCAGATTCATATACGGCAGGAAAGTTGGAATTATCAGACCACGAATTTAAAACAACTATGATTAATGTGCTAAGAGCTCTAATGGGAAAAGTAGACACATGAAAGAACAAACAGGCAATATAAGCAGAGATGGAAATTCTAAGATAGTATAAAAAGAAGTGCTAGAAATCAAAAACACTATAACAAAAATAATGTCTTCACTAGGCTCATTAGTAGACTAGACACATCTGTGAAAAGTATCTCTGAGCTTGAAGATATGTCAGTAGAAACTGAAAGCAAAAATAAAAATACTGAAAAAGGGACTTCCCTAGTGGCACAGTGGTTAAGAATCCACCTGCCAACACAGGTGACATAGGTTCGAGCCCTGGAGCAACTAAGCCCTTATACCAAAACTACTGAGCCTGTGTCCTAGAGCCTGTGAGCCACAACTACTGAGCGCATGTGCCACAACTACTGAAGCCCACATGCCTAGAGCCCGTGCTCTGCAACAGAGAAGCTGCTGCAATGAGAAGCCCGTGCACTGCAATGAAGAGTAGCCCCTGCTCGCTGCAACTAGAGAAAGCCTGCGCACTGCAGCAAAGACCCAACACAGCCAAAGAATAAATAAATAAACAAATTTATTTTAAAAAAAATACTGAAGGGCTTCCCTGGTGGCGCAGTGGTTGAGAGTCCGCCTGCTGATGTGGGGGACACGGGTTCGTGCCCCGGTCCGGGAAGATCCCACATGCCGCGGAGCGGCTGGACCCCTGAGCCATGGCCGTTGAGCCTGCGTGTCCGGAGCCTTTGCTACGCAACGGGAGAGGCCACAACAGTGAGAGGCCTGCGTACCGTGAAAAAAAAAAAAAAAAGATCACACTAATAAATGTATACTTAAAAAAAAAAAATACTGAAAAAAACAGAACAGAATATCCAAGTACTGTGGGACAACTACAAAAGGTGTAACATACATACAATGGAATACCAGAAGGAAAACAAAGAGAGAGGGGAACAAAAGCAATATCTGAAGCAATAATGACTGAGAATTTCCCCCAAATTAATGTCTGACACCAAAGCACAGATCCAAGAAGTTCATAAAACACCAAGCAAGATAAATGCCAAAAAAAACAAACAAAAAAGCCCACTACGCCTAGGCATATCATATTCACACTACAGAAAATCAAAGATAAAGAAAAAATCTTGGGACTTCGCTGGTGGTCCAGTGGTTAAGACTCTGCACTCCCAACACAGGGGGCCCAGGTTCAATCCTTGGTCAGGGAACTAGATCCCACATGCCACAACTAAGAGCCCACATGCTGCAACTAAAAGAGCCCACATGCTGCAAAGAAGATCCTGTACATGGCAATGAAGATCCTGCATGCCACAACTAAGACCCAGCACAGCCAAATAAATAAATAAATATTTTTTTCAAAAAAATCTTGTTATATGTCAATTATATCTCAATTTTTTTAATAAAGAAAAGAAAAAGAAAAAATCTGGAAAGAAGCCAGAGGGAAAAAATACCTCAGCTATAGAGGAGCAAAGATAAGAATTACATCTGACTTCTCTTCAGAAACCATGCAAGCAAGAAGAAAGTGGATTGAAATATTTCAAGTATTGAGAGAAAAAAAAAAACACCAAAATAGAATTCTGTATCCTCTGAAATTATCCTTCAAAAGTAAAGGCGAAATAAAGACTTTCTTAGACAAACAAAAATTAAGGGAATTTGTTGCCAGTAGATCTGCTTTGCAAGAAATTTTTTAAAAAGTTCTTCAGAGAGAAGGAAAATAATATAAGGTCTGAAACTCAGATCTATATAAAGAAAGGGAGAAGATTAGAGAGAATGAATAAGTGAAGGTATATAAAAACTTTTATTTTTCTTATTCTTAGTTGATCTAACAGATAACAGCTTGTTCAAAATAATAATAGCAACAATATATTTGATGATTATTGCTTATGTATAAGTGAAATGAATGACAGCAATGATACAAGGGATGGGAGAGAAGAATTAGGATTACTTGATGTATTAGGGTTCTCCAGAAACAGAACCAGTAGTGTGTGTGTTTGTGTGTATATGTGTGTGTGTGTGTGTGTGTGTGTGTGTGTATAATGAGGAACTGGCATATCCATTTATGGAGACTGAGAAATCCCAAGATGTTATCTGTAAGCTGGAGACTCAGGAGAACCAGTGGTGCAATTCAGTCTGAGTCCTTAAGGGCTGAGAATTAGGGAAGTTGCTTGTGTAAATCCCAGTCAAAGGCAGAAAAAAATATGATAAGTTGTCCTAGCCCAATTAGTGAGGCAGGGAAAAAGGGGTGAATTCCTCGTTCTGCCTTTTGTTCAGTTCAAGCACTCAACGGATTGAATGATGCCCACTCGTATTGGGGAGGGCAATTACTTTATTGAGATACCAATCAAATATTAATCTCATCCAGAAACACCCTCACAGACACACTCAGAAAAAATGTTTAGTCTGACCACCTCTTGGCCAATCAAGCTGACACAAAATTTACCATCATGCTTGGTTATTATAAAGTACTTGCAGCACCCATGAAGTGGTACAGTGTTATTTGGCTTGGTTGTCAATGTGCATTGCAAATTCTAGAGCCACCACTAAAAAAAGTAAAAACACGGTAGCAATGCCAAATTAATAGACGCCATGGGTATTATTTGCCAAATGCTTTAGAAATTCTAAGATAAAATATATGAGAATTACATTACCTAACATATCCAATAAAACTTTTATTTAAAAAAAAAATGCTACTGTGAACATCCTTGCTTGGTTCTCCCTGAGCAGATATGGATGGAACTGCTGAGTCACATGGTCTTTAGGGGCATCTTCCACTCTTCTAGGCATTACCACATTATCTCCAAAGTGGCTGTACCAATTTGTACTCCACCAGCAGTTCTTGCTATTGTTCTCCATCCTTGTTGATACTTCTTACTGTCAAATATTTAAATTTGGGAGTGTGAAATGATATACCTCATTTTAATTTGCATTCCCATATTTATTAAATGCGGTTGATCGTCTTTTCATGTGTTCGTTAGCATAAACTTGCTCTTCTATGAATTACCTGTTCATATCTTTGTTCATTTTTTCTATTAGTTTGTTTTTCTTTTTCTTACTGAAGTGTAAGATTCCTTTATATGTCTTAGATAATAATCCTTTGTTGGTTCTATGTGTTATAACTAAATATCTCTTTTCAGTTCTTAGAACTCATCTTTCCACTTATTTATGGTGCATGTTAAATTTTTATAACATAAACTGTCCTTATAAGTGGAAGTAAGATACTTACAACAACATGCTATATAAACCAGGCCTCTGAATTACTCTTTCCTGTGTTTACTGCTTTTGTTATTATTATTTATTTTATTTTTCTTTAATAAATAGTATGTGTGCATAGCACAAAATTCAAAATACACAAAATGATAAACATAAACAATAAATTGTCTTCCTTCCTCTGTTCCCCAAGATACTTAGTTCCTCTCCCCTGATGCAAACACTAGTGCTAAATTTTTTGTATCTGTGAAGACAATGTATTTATAAACATTTATCAATATAGTCTTTTTTCCACAAAATGATAATATGCTACACCATTCCATTCCTTGCAGTTTTCTTATAAAATATGTATCTTAGAAATACACAAATATTTGTATTTCTAGACAGTCTAGGATAACAGTACAGTACATAGAGTGGCTTCCTTCTTTTTCAAACCTTCCTAGAATTAGAATTCCACATGTATGGGAGAAACAGTAGCCTAGTAAGACTATGTCAACTCAAGAGCCTCAGTTTGAGTCCCAGCTTCTCTATATATTAGGAGCAAGTTAGTTGTCCTCTCTGTGTCTCAGTTTCCCATTTTGTAAAAAGAGGATAATAATTATTCCTACCTCATATATTTGTTGTGAGAGTTAGATTATATATGTAAAGTGAATACTATAGTACTTGGCACTCACTAATATTCAAAGAAAGCTCTTATCCTCACGAACTGTATTTTATTTAAACATTCTATTAAAGGCCATTTAGGTCACTTCCAAATGTTTCTATTATAAACGATACTATCATGAATATCTATACACATTCATTTTGCTCATGTACGAGTATAACTTTAGGATCAATACATAGAAAATATATAGCAGGATCAAAGACTATCTGAATTTCTCAGTTAGCTGGATATTGTTAAGTTATCCTACAAAGAGTCTGTATCAAGTTACACTCTCACAGGACTTCCCTGGTGGTCCAGTGGTAAAGAATCTGCCTTCCAATGCAGGGGACACAGATTTGATCCCTGGTCAGGGAACCAAGATCCCACAGGCCGCTGGGCAACTAAGCCCGCACGCCACAACTACTGAGCTCACGCGCCTCAATGAGAGAGCCCACATGCCACAAACTACAGAGCCCAAGCGCCCTGGAGTCCGCGCCTCACAACTAGAAAGAAGCCCATGCGCCACAACTAGAGAGAAGCCCACACACCACAAGGAAAGATCACACATGATGCAACTAAGACCCGGCACAACCAAAAAAATAAATAAATAAAATAAATATTAAATAAATAAAGTCCTTCTGTCAAAGACAAAGAAATCACTCCCATTTATTTTTAAAAATTACACTCTCACCAGTAATGTAAGAGAATAAGTTTCCCTATGTCTGGCTAACCATGTATTATCAAACTTTTCTTTGCCAACTTAATATAGTGAAAATAAGTGGTATATTATTATGGTTATATATTTGTCTTTATCTTGAGTGAAGTGTTTTATCTGTTTGAGTCATTTTTATTTCCTTTCTTAGTAAAATTTCCTCACTTTTCTGTTAGCCCACAATCTTTTTCTTTATTGATTTATAGACTATTTTACATACTGAAAACAGTATTTTTATATAGTATATTTCAAATATTTTTCCAGTTTTATAATTTTTCTATGTTTACAAGATTTTTCATTATATTTATTTTTATGAAAGTAAATTAAATCATTGTAATGGATTTCAGAAGGGTTGTGTCATTTGTAAAAAGGCCTTCCAAACACCAAGTTTATAAAACCATCTTGCACAATTCCTCTGCTACATAATTATTCTAATATTTTAATATTTATGCCTTTGACCCATCTGGATTTACTTGGGGGTTGGGGGGAGATAGGGGTCATGCTTATGCTTTCTTTCAAAAAGCTATCCAATTGTCCCATGAGAATTTAATAAATAAAGCATCTTTTCTACACTGATTTGAAATACCACTTTTACATTAAAATTCTATATATATTTGAGTCTATTTCACAACTTTGTATTCTTTCTATTCATATACCAGTACTACACTTAAATAATGTAGCTTTATTGTAGCATATACATATTAATATGTGATTGGCAAGTCCTGCCTAAATCATCTCTTTTTTAGTGTAGCTAGAATTTTCCATGCTACAGTTTCTTGATCATTTTTCCATATGAATTTCAGAGTAAACTTGTGTAGTTAAGACAAAACAAAACAAAAATTCTGTTAGTATTTTAGCCTAGATTTATAGATTAACTAAGGGAGAAATATCAGCTTTATAATATTAAATCTTCCTTTCCATGAACATGATATGCCACAACATTTGCCCCAGTCTTCTTTGTGTTCTTTAGTAATATTTTAATTTTTTGCATGTAGACATTGTGAATTTTTGTTAATTTTATTTCTAGGTATTTCACCTTTTATCACTATTATAAATGAGCGTTTTTGTACTGCATCTTCTAACTGGTTGTTGTTTATTGTTGTTGGAGTATCATTTTGTTATTGCCAGACCTAATCCTCTATGAGATTTTTCTACCCCTGTAATCCATCAAAATCTTCTGAAGCTCTGGGCTGACCAAGAAGTACTAATCAAAAGTACAAATGTCATCACGGTCATGAGGGTAACATATACCTCTTATTTATTTTATGAACTTAGAAAACAAATTTAAGACAAAGAATGCTTTATTCAAGACCATCAGTGATTTCAGTGACTCATGTGTTTTCATAATGTAATAATTTTTAAATTATATCTTAATTTACCATACTATGACATGAAATGGAAAAACTACCAGACACTAGTTCAACTTTAATGTGATATATGACTTATTTACATAGCTTTGGGTATACCAAGAACAGTGGGCTCTCCCTAACATGACCTTCAATGAGTAATGCACGCCTTTACATAATTCCCTTCAGTGCAGAAGAAACTATGACCTGCTTCTTAGTCAACAGAATACAGCAAGGGTAATAGGATAATGACTCCCTTGGTTAGGTTACATTATATGGCAAAAATGATAGTATAGCCACTCCTGTGATTATGTTACATTATATAAGAATGTCTTTCAGACTGGAGGAAGAGATTCTCCTGCCGGCCTTGAAGAGGTATGCAGTCGTGTTGTAAGAAGGCCACGTGCCAAACACTATGTGAGACCTCTAGGAGCTAAAATTACCCTGACTAATTGCCAGCAAGAAAATGAGGTCCTCAGTCCTCTCGTCTCAGAGACCTGAATTCTGCCATCAATCACAGGAGCTTGAAAAAGGACCCTGAGTTTCAGAAAGAAATGCAGCCCAGCTGGCACTTTGCAATCTTGTGAAGCCCTGAGAAAAGGACCTAGCTAAATTGTACCTGAACTCCTAATCTATGGAACCTGTGAGACAATAAATGATGTTGTTTTAAGCCTCTATGTTTGTGGTAATTTGTTACAGCAGCAATAGAAAACTAATACACCATGTCAAATCCTGTCCCCAAACAGTACAGCTACAAACAGTAAATATCTCTTATACTTTAGCAAATTTATGGTGAGGTTAGTTCTGAGTGAAAAATCAGTACAGTATAGTTTCATTCTCTCTCTAAATTTACCATTCTGTAAGGAATTCCAGAATAACCCCAGATGCTCCAAAGCTCAAAACTTTGACATAACTCCTTCATACCACATACTTCAAAACCTAAGCTAAATATTATTCATCAGCATTCAGAACTTGTCTAAATTGTAATCTCTTATAAGTGCAAAAGTCTATTTGAAAATTAAAGTATTATATTAATTTATAACTGACAATGGGGGGGCGGAAACAGAGTCTTATTTTAGAATAACTGAAATGCTTCATTTATCTTTGCCTCTTCAGTTACCCCTGGGGTATAAATTTCAGTACTTTTTTTATGGTCAGATACAAAACCACAATAGCCTACCCATGGTTACAGCTATAATAACATTTCCATGGCAAACACAATTTTCTAGAATTTCACATAATACAGCTACTTGAACACTTACAATCCAGCATATGGGTTCAGACTTGACATTTACTGTCTCATGTCTTAAAACAAACTGTTCCATCTCTTTCAAAAAGAACATTAAAATGTTGGCTTACAAAACAATACATTGGCTGACCAAACCCTTTTAATGCTTTCAGTCCTTGAATTCAAAACTGTTTTTTTTTTCATTAAAAGTTTTTTCTTTTTCTTCTCCCAATATTGTAAAAGGCTACAAAATTAGTGTCTGACATGTTATATGGATGTAAATCCTGGTATATTATTCACATGTTATATGGATATAAATCCTGGTATATTATTCATATATCAGTCACTCAAAAAAAAGGATCATATCCAAAGTCACAGTTTAGAAAGATCCTGTGAGTAGATAGAGTTTTCTGAAGAGGATGGGGCTTTACATCACAAAGACTTAAAGGAGCTTGCCGCAAGCCCACCCCCGCGCACCCCCCCCACCCTGGCTCAGGATCAGAGAGAAGTATAGACCACCGGTGAAGAAGGCAAGGCCAGACTCTATTTATTTGTAGAGTCCTCTTAACAAATAAGTTGTATTCATCATCCAGTTTTAACTTTTTATGTCTTTACTGTTATTCCCAAACCTTCTGGAAAGCTGGTACATAACAGCCTTGCATAATCTTAGCAGTCCTCTTGTGAATTACTAAGTATAATAAGATATGTATTCTAGGGATAAGGCAGTGAGGAAAAGGGGACCTTCAACAAACCATCCTGCATTAGACCAGCATAGTAATAGCATGAATAATAAAGCTAACACTTATGCGACATCCTATGTGCAAAGCACCCTATGTAAATAGCATGCCAAATAAACTGCTTTAAGTTGCCTTCCCCTGAACCAGACTCTGAGGCAAGGATTTGTGTGCAAGTGATTTAATTAATGTGTTTTCAGGAGAAGTGGCAGTGGTGAAGTGGGACCAGAAAGTGAAGGAGGCCAAGCAAAGATGTGAGCCATGTCAGAGGGAGGATAACTCAATCCCACAGCAGCTCTGATGTAAAACATAACTCAGAGTTATGTCACCCAGTGTGTCTGATGGTTAGGGGGCAAGGATGATGGAGTTATCTACACTCTACAAGTGTCAGTCATTGATTAAAAGGCTGGGGTGGGGGGACACAAACAAATTTCCAAGTACTTTTGGAAATTTACAAAGCAGGTTCTGACAGCCAAGGGCAGTTGACAATAAAGACACCCAGTGCTAGCTTGGGAGTGACAGCTCATCTGGAACATGTGTGCACAAAAATGGAAACGAAATCTGAGAGTATTGGACAAGTCACTTACTATATAGCCCTCACGACAACCCCAGGAGGTAGCTATACATTTTATACCCATTTTATAGGTGAGAAGACTGATATACAGAAAGATTAAGTCAGAGACCCAAGATCCTACAGCTGATAAGTGTCAAGCCAGGATTTGACACCAGATCATCTGTCTCCAGAATCTACACGCTTATGCATTATATTATTAAGTCAAGTGCTAGAGCATGGCATGCAGGGGCCAAAGGCAGAACAAAACCATGGTTAGGAACTAAGCAGTAATAGAGAACAGGCAGAACCAGGAATGACTAAGATGCAGCCCAAATATATGAGAGCAAGGTGATCCTCGTTTGAGAAGGGTGGGTAATAAGATCTTATTGTTACATGGTTAGAGCCTATACAGGCACCAGACACTTGGGTTACACATAACATTCACTTTCACTCTAAGCTTGCAGGGGAGAGAAATTGTTGCAGGCAGGAAAGTAGTTGTGGGGAGAGGGAAGGAACAAAAGAAAATTTTCCCTCCCTCTTCCCTTTCCCTCTCTAATTCCCACTTTCTCCATCCCTTCTGCACACACTCTCACGCACATGCGCATGTACACACACACACACACACACACACACACACACACAAATACACACACTGAAATCTGAAAGCTTCTTTCAGTGTGCTGATATTTATTGAAAATAGAGATAATTGGCAGAGACATTAAATTCAACACACTATAGCAAGGAACAAAGTCAGAGAATTTCCTATAAGGTAAGCTTGGCTATCAAAATGGCTTGGGTAACAGATAGCTTTTTAATTAATTTTAAAAGCTAGTTGCAAAGAGAAAAAAAAAGAAAAGAAAAGAAAGCTCATTGCTTCAATACATAATTTGAGACTCCCTGGGAAGGCTTGTGATCCATAATATATTTCTTTTGTCAACCAAGTTATTGTTAAATCTACCATTAGATCTTCCCTCATTTGAATATTGTAGATTTTCAACTTTTAAAAAGTCTCCTATGGGTTTCAGCAACAGGACAGACTGAGCTGTATAGACTCCCCTCATGTTACCAAAATAACAAAATGTTGGATAAAATATAACCCCCAAAGTAGTTTACAAAGCTGAGAAATAATAATAAATTAGAAAGGTAAATCTCAAGTGTCAGAAATGAAGCAGGAACTCAAAGCCAGAGATGTGACAAAAGCAGCCAATGTCATGGATCTGGAGGGTAGGGCCAGGAAAGAAGGCAAGAAAACCAAGTCCTGGAACAGGCTGTCTCCAAGATAGGAAACCTAAGTGGTAAAAAAAACTCCACCTGACATGGAGAAAGTCTTCCTTGAGTAAGTAAAGCCCCATGGCTGAACCATGCTTGGATATATTTCTAAATTTATATATATATATTTTTTTAAATATATTTATACATATATTTTTAATATATGTATATATATATACATATATATATGGAGAAAGACTGACAGAAAAAGAGTAATTAGCATAGGCATACACAAATAAACAAATAGAACCTATCTGGAGACACCGGAAAGAGACCGCATATATCTGGGAACTGGATATATGGCACAGATCACATTAAAAATATCAGAGGAAAAGGGACGGAATGGCTGATGAATGCTTGTAGGCATATTTGATTATCCATAAAAATAAACTAAACTTAGATATCTATCTCATACCATACCCCAAATAAATTCCAGATAGATCAAAAACACAAATGTAAAAATCAAGTCTTCCAAAGACTATATAGGAGAATATTTTTACGACATTAGGTAGGGAATTCTTTCAACAGGACATGAAGAGCACAAACCACAAAGGGATTGGGGAACGTGTCGTGGCAGACTGTATCTCTGAACAGATTTGCTACCCCTCCCTACCTGTTTCACCTATGGGAGATTATATACTCTCACCTCATGTCACTTGCTTTGGCCAATAAAATGTGGCTATAAAGTGATATGTGCCACTTGCAAACAGAAGCTTTATGAGCCTTCCTGTGGGTCCGTAATCTCTCTCTTCTCTCTGCTACAAAACTGGCATGTCTAAGATAAGAGCTGCTTCTTCAGCTATGATCCCTGGAGTTAAAAATATTTGGAGCAGGGCCTGTCAACCCGTGTGAATGTGAGTAAAAAATAAACTTCTGTTGCTGTAAACCCTGAGATTTGGGAGTTCTGTTACCATGGCATGATCTACCTTAAGCGAACTGAAACACTTAGCTACATTCAAATATAAAAACTATGAAAGCAAACAGATTAGGTACAGGTCTTTTTGATGTATATGATCAACAAAGAAATTGGTATATAGAAACCATGAAGAATATCTATAAATCAATAAGAAAAGAAAAACAACTCGAGGAAAGTGGGCAAAGAATACAAATAGCTATATTGCAAAAATTAAAAACCAAATGATCTATAAAAATAAGCCCAACCTCATTACTAATCAGGAACTAAAAATTAACACAAAAAGATATAACAGTTCATGCTTAACAATATGGCAAGAATTTTATTCTGACACTACAAAATACTATATGAATGTGGAGTACAAGGAGTTGTCATAGACTGCTAGAGAGAGGTGGGTACAAATTTGTACAACTGCTTTAGAGAAAATTTTGACGGTATCTAGTAAAGTTTCAGAAACTCCACTTCCAGGTATACACCCTAAAAAAACTTTTTTACATGGACGCAAGTTCAAAGATACACACAAAAATATTGAGTGAAAAAAGTGAGATATAGATATAGATAGAATGATAGAGATTGAGGATAGGTTAGAGATAGATATGTATGGATATATTGTATGATGCCACCTAGTAAACTGAGAGCACATCAAACAATACTCTGTGTGTGTGTGTGTGTGTGTGTGTGTGTGTGTATGTGTGTTTGATGGATCATATATAAGCAGCAAAGTCTATAAAAGAGATATATATGTATCTCGGTGTACTGGTTAACTCTGGGGAGAAAAATAAGGAAATGAAATAGGTTCACTACATCTGTAGTATGTATTTCTTTAAAAAATGTTTTTGGAGCAAATATGACCCCAAATTTTGACTTTTGTGAAGTCAAGTGGTGAATAGTAACAATGTTGAGCTTTATTAGAGCCCTGAGATCCTGCAAAACAGCAATGTTTAAAGAACTTCCCCCACTCACTCTTTTGTGTTCCGGAAAATGACTTACTGCAAAGAACCACCAGTCCCCATGTAAATTAGATAAGATTCATTGATACCGCCCTTGTTTACCTTAAGCATGACCAGGTACAGACCAAATTCCCATTCTTTGCCTCATGTATGATTAGCTGAACTGCTTGTCCCTACCGATTTGTCGGGACAAAGTGCTTGTTAAACTATGGTTAACTTCTCTCCTACCCCCAGGTCTCTCTGGCCAGCAGACAGCTCCTCCTTTATAAGCCCTGTGGAGAATAGACTGGCCTTAGGGTAGAACATTCTCTAATCTATTATCCCATCTTGCTACCCTTTCATCCCAATTCCCTACACCACTCTCTCTAGCCTTGTTACTCTTTCTATTAAAGAAAATTCCTTTTTGCATAATGCTTGAGATGCTTGTAGATCTTATGGTCAAAGTGTTCCACCTAACTGCAATAGTCCCTTTCCCCATCGTGCAATAATCCCCTCAAATAAAGTCTTTCTTTACTAAGTATGGATTTGCTTTTTTTATTTGAAAACCAGATACTTTTACTTTTTTGCATTTTGAATATTTCGTAATATAAAATAGATTTTAAAGAGGGTCTTATTAAACAGAAAAATAAACAGTTGTTTAATAAGTTAGAATAGTTTTCAAAATGTCTTGATAAAAACAGCAACAGAGGGCTTCCCTGGTGGCACAGTGGTTAAGAATCCACCTGCCAATGCAGGGGACACTGGTTCGAGCCCTGGTCTGGGAAGATCCCACATGTCGCGGAGCAATTGAGCCCGTGTGCCACAACTGCTGAGCCTGCGCTCTAGAGCCCGCGAGCCACAACTACTGAAGCCCGCGAGCCACAACTACTGAAGCCCACGCGCCTAGAGCCTGTGCTCTGCAACAAGAGAAGCCACCGCGATGAGAAGCCCGTGCGCCGCAACGAAGAGTAGCCCCTGCTCGCTGCAACTAGAGAAAGCCTTCGTGCAGCAATGAAGGCCCAACACACACAAAAATAAATTAATTAAAAAAAAAAAAAAAACAGCAACAGAACTCAAGTCATATCAACTTTCTAGCAGAGATCGGATTAGAGTTTCTGATTGACCAGGCTAGTCAGGGGACTCCTATGAAATACAAGTGAAGGAACTAGGAAAGAAAAGACTCAAATGGGCAAAACAGCTGATGGGTTGTTATGTGAGAAATGGAAGGAAGTTTCTATATGTTGCTATTAGGTAGAATTATGATCAATAAATGGAAGCTTCAGGAAGACTTCAGCACAATCTAATGAAGAATTGTCTGACAGAGTGGTCCAAAGGAGGAATGGGCTCCTCACCTGTGCCAGTGTCTAGACATGATGTGTATGAACCCCTAGACCAAGAGCATTAGGTTGTTGGACCAGCTAACCAGTCAGCTTCTGGATTCCATGGTTCTGTTCACTGGATAATGCAGAGAGCACCTGAGTAAACTTTAATAAGCAGGCAATCACTTACTGCCAAGGTTTTCCCATTGCCAATAATTTCCAACTTCATTAGTCATAAGCAACTGAAAATAAGACAGTAAATACCACTCACTGGGAGATACATGCTTTAAGATTTTTTTTAAAAAAAAGAGAGGAAAGAGTAAAATCAGCATAATCAATAAGCGAAAGAAGTCATTCTTTAACCAGAATGTGCACATCAGAAAGAAACAAAAAGAACTCTAACCCCCAAACACCAGATGTAGCTTATGCTTCTGACTTTAATGGTACTGCATCCATTTTAAATATGAGACTAAGAAAATTGTAAAACATGTAAATTCTCCACCAAATAAGTATTTGATGGCTGAAAGTTGGATAGAGCAATGAGACACTTTTCTAAAAGCCATACAGGAAACTCTGAATGGGTATATCAATCAATCCAACATAATCTACACAGTACAAGGTTCTGGAACAGCCAGTGAAAATGATAGCTGATTGGATTTAAGCAACTGCTTTAGGAAAAAAAAAAAAAAAACTGCTTTGCAGATTTGTTTGTCAATTACTTTCATATTCCAGCCTCCATGACCATGAAAGCCACACAAGGGGGATAATTATATTTCACAGAAGCTGTTCTTGTTTTAAATAGGCCCCTAATATAAAGCAGCCAACAGAGGAAATTATATTTAATAAGACATCTGGCTTCTAAATGAAGATGCATCCCATTTTTATTCTAAAATAATTTTAATTTGGTTTGTAATTGAAACATGAAGTTGATGGATTTGCCTGTCCCAGAAAACTGTTTACAAAAGAAAGATATCAGAATATTTTCATGGTGCAAGATTATACTTTTATCTAAAGTATGACAAGCCTGAATAGATATTTTGACATTAATATATTCCAGGAGAATATAACTTCTTTTTATTCATGAGATTATATTTCCTTTAACTAAAATGAATAACATAAGATATTTGCTTTATCCTATGCTATGGATAGGATAGCATCTTTTTTTTTTTTTTTTTTTTCCAGCGGTACGCGGGCTTCTCACTGTTGTGGCCTCTCACTGTTGTGGCCTCTCCCGTTGCGGAGCACAGGCTCCGGACCCACAGGCTCAGCGGCCATGGCTCATGGGCCTAGCCGCTCCGCAGCATGTGGGATCTTCCCGGACCAGGGCACGAACCCGTGTACCCTGCATCGGCAGGCAGACTCTCAACCACTGCGCCACCAGGGAAGCTCTATGCTATCTTTTTAATACTTATCTACTCATTCATTTATTCCATCCATTTATTTTCTCCAAAGTTAACGTTTTTACTTATACCTCCTTCTGTTAAATAAAATTCTTCACCTGTTCCCATTTTGTCTCCTTTATTTTACCACTCCTTTCCTTTTCTCTCTTCCTATATCTTATTCCTTCTTTATTCTACCTTTGCAACCAAAAGGATTCATAACTGTTCAGTACCAAGGGAAAGAAGTGAATGCTAATGGAAGGAATTACTTTGCATATAGAAGACCCTCCTATAGAAAGACACCTCAAAGAATGTTATCATAGAAGATAGTAAAATGTGAAGTGAAAAAATAATAAAAGAATGCCAAAATAAACCAAAAGTCAGACTACTCAAAATCTAGAAATTAAGATTAGTGGCTATTACAGTTATCAGAACAAAGCCAGTTATAAGTTCAATTTTTACTAAAATATGTATTGACATTTTATTGTTAACTAAAAATTAATAATTTAGTCCTTATAGTACAACTGCAATAAAATTTGATACTATAAAGAATTTATCATTAAGAAAAATTTTTTATTTCATAAATATTCTACTGATCTATTCCTGCAAAATAAAAAAAATAAATCCATGAAAACTGAATCTAGTGGAAGCCTGCACCCAAATCCATCTCTTCTCAAAATAACTGGCCTCTCGTGTCTTCTTTAAATTATATAGTTATTCCTGAGTTTATTTGAAAAGTAGAAATTTACAATTTAAAATAAGATTATAGGGCTTCCCTGGTGGCGCAGTGGTTGAGAGTCCGCCTGCTGATGCAGGGGACACGGGTTTGTGCCCCGGTCCGGGAAGATCCCCCATGCTGCGGAGCGGCTAGGCCCGTGAGCCATGGCCGCTGAGCCTGCGCGTCCGGAGCCTGTGTTCCGCAACGGGAGAGGCCGCGGCAGTGAGAGGCCCGCGTACCGCAAAAAAATAAATAAATAAAAAATAAAATAAATAAAATAAGATTGTATGAACAGGGTTGTTTTCTCAAAATGTAAAGCATTTTACATTATTCATGATTATGTATGTTATAATATGTATTTTGTGAAGATCGAATGCAGAATATTTGTTAGCATGCTGAAACACCACTGGCTTAATTAAAATGCCTGAAAGATGCTTTTTGTCTGCAGCAGAAATTGTCATATAATTACTATAATGCATCTGCTATGTTTTCACTTTTTTTTTTTAACAAAGATGAACCCAGGTGATTTCTGGGTAACTCTAATATGAATCAGGAGGGATAACTGTAGAAAATGAAGTGTAAATAAAATATGTGGACCTCAGAGTAATTCAAGAATTTTGCCTTTGAATAAAATTACAGTCATTTGCTTTTTAAGAGTTTAGGGGGGGCACTTCCTTGGTGGCACAGTGGTTAGGAATCCACCTGCCAGTGTAGGGGACACGGGTTCGAGCCCTGGTCCTGGAAGATCCCACATGCCGCTGAGCAACTAAGCCCATGCGCCACAACTACTGAGCCTGCGCTCTAGAGCCCGCAAGCCACAACTACTGAGCCCGCATGCCTAGAGCCCGCGCTCCACAACGAGATGCCACCGCAATGAGAAACCCGCGTGCCGCAACTAAGAGTAGCTCCCGCTTGCAGCAACTAGAGAAAGCCCACGCACAGCAACGAAAACCCAATGCAGCCAAAATATAATTAATTAATTAATTAATTATTTTAAAAAAGAGTTTAGGGGGATTGTTGTGGTTATTGAGAAATTTTCATAGCAACATTCATCAGAAATAAACCAATTGTCATAATAAACTTGTATGTATCGAAGTGAGTTACAGTACAGCAGGCTGAGTGAATCATATATCAAATTCTAATTTCAGCTGTTTTTAATCTTTAAATTGATGAATGTTCCAAGTTCAAGAGTTATCCTTTTTAGAAAAAATAGAACTCTGAGAAGTACACAAACTTATCTTGTTAATAGAAGTTTACTTTGGTTCATTTAAATACATTTTTTCAGTAGACTAATATGTTTTCTACAATTTTGTTTTCTCACAATGTTTTTATTCTAGTAAAAAACAATTCTAAATGATATTTATGGATCTTGTTAAGATATCTTCAAGTACTTATGGCTTAACGGGTTTATTCAATTATACATTTGCAAATATCAGAGAGGAATGGTTTGACATTTTACTTATGCGAGGTAAAAAAAAATTATAGACTACTGCAGATAAAAGACAAAGTTGCAGACTGAATACACAGGGTAAGATTCAGAAATATGTTAAAGCATTATATGGACAACCATATAGGGAGAAAATATTCCCTGGCATTTTTCAGGGGAAATAATGTCATTTCTGATTCACTTATATTTGGCAATGAAAATGCTGTTTCTTTAGAAGTTCTGTCCAGGACATGTGAAAACTTTGAAATCTTTCTAAAAATTTTTGCTTAGAAATAACAGTCTTAAAATACGTTGAAACCACAAATGTGTTTCTATTTGGAGAGGGTCAAAACCAGCCATATTTGAATAGATACCACACATCAACCTTAGGAGATGCTACCTTAGAGAAGTGGGAGTTTTTCAAAAAGAGTAAATGTGTGAATTCCATGAAGGTTTGCCAAGAATTCCACTCAAACTGGATAAGTATAGAGAGGTTTTTTATTTAAAAAGAAAAAATATATATCCGAGGTATCTCAAGGCCTCAAAGGCAGAAAGTACACTCAGAATCACATAGCTGAATCTTAGAATTGGAAAGCGATCAGGAAATAAACTCTCTCTCTTCCTCCACTCCCTGCTCCTTCACACCCATGACCCAAACACAGCCACACCCTGCCAACTCCAACAAATTTATCAACTCATCTGCATTTCTGTTTCCCAGTTACAAATCCTCATTAGAGAGTTCTAAAGGGGTTCAGTCAGGCACTGCTTTGGCTCTCCTTGGCGCTGATGTCCGCCCCCTGCCCATTATAAAACTGTAGGAACTCATCCTCTGTTTGGGAAAGGAAATTTCCAGAGAAGTGAAGTGATTTGAGGTGATTTGCTATTCTCCAGAGCTAAGAACAATTAACTACTTGTTCCTACATAGGTTTAACTTTATAGTGTACCTTGTGTATATTTCCATCAGGAATTCAGTTTCATTCATCTCTGAATGCTTTTGGCATATCACAGACGTTCAATTATTATTTGTTAGAGATGAATGAAGTAGCCACAAACAAACTGTTAAAAGATAAACTGAGGTATATTTTATTTTTTTATTATTTTTTTAAATTTAGTCAAATCTCATTCATTCCTTTTTTTAAAAATTTATTTATTTTTTAACATCTTTATTGAGGTATAATTGCTGTACAGTGGTGTGTTAGTTTCTGTTGTATAACAGAGTGAATCAGCTATACGTATACATATATCCCCATATCTCCTCCCTCTTGCATCTCCCTCCTACCCTCCGTATCCCACCCCTCTAGGTGGTCACAAAGCACCAAGCTGATCTCCCTGTGCTATGTGGCTGCTTCCCACTAGCTATCTATTTTACACTTGGTAGTGTATATATGTCCACGCCACTCTCTCACTTCGTCCCAGCTTACGCTTCCCCCTCCCCATGTCTTTAAATGTTAAGAGTTTGAGCAAAAATTGACTCAAATGAGGCAGCACCAAATGGAAAACGGTTAAGAGTACTCAGCAGACAGGAGCCAAGGGAAAGACTTATATAAAGTACAGAAATAAAAAAAGGAAATTATTTGATTGCCTGTAGCTTAAAGCCTAGTTGGCTGATGTGTGATTGTTGTCCTTAGATTTTTGATTTTGTAACCTTGAGGCATCTGCAGGCTTAGATTGTGTTTTGCTTATGTAAGCCACCATGGCATTAGCGCCTCCGCAGTAGAATGGTCCCTTGTTTAACCAATTTAACACTACATTTGGTTATTTTTCTGGTTAATATGGAAAGTCCTACAGATTGTTGGAGAGTAATCTCTGGCAGAGGTTAATCAGTGTTAAAATAGCTTGTATATATAATAATTGAGACATCCCGAGGCTGAATCCATAATGTTGAAGTCAATATACAGCTTTTAAAAACAATACAAATTAATTTAGCTATTATTATATAATGAAATGAAACCCAAACAAAGTATTTAAATTGGAGTTATTATTAACAGCGACTCAACAGTTGTCCTTCAAAAGTGTAGCTATGTCTAAATGTTATTCAGCAATTTCTATTATCTATTGTCTCTAGGAGAATATACTGAGAATATTTTCTTGTACCAAATGTCATACTCGTCCTTGAAACTATTTCTTCTCTTCTTTCATCATCACCCTTGACCACCTCACCTCACTGCACCCCAGTTCAGTTCACAAAGCTAGAAAGTGTGCTGAAGGCAAAGTATTGACTAATACAGTACTTGACACCAAGTGAATATTCCAAAGAAGCCTGACCGGACATATAAATTAAGGAATAAATAAGTGAGTGAACACATTTTGACAGTTATTCAGGAACCTTTGTCTGCAAATACTCCCTCCTACTCTGGCACAGGATAAAGAAAACAAACATTTGGAAATGAAAGTGATCAAATTTATAGCCATGGGCATTAACATCCAGTCGCCATAATCCCTGCCTGAGTTCAATTTGTTGGCAACAGCTTTGAAGCCAGAGAATTTTTACTTATGAAAGTTATGGAAATGGAGGAATAAAAACCTTTACACTATTATTCCCACCTCTAAAATTCTATTTCTACAACTTGCAGCTAAAGTTCCTCTTGCTTATCCCCTAATTAGTCTCCTTTAAAAATATTTGGTGTAGGGACTTCCCTGGAGGTCCAGTGGTTAAGACGCCGCCCTTCCAATGCAGGGGGCGTGGGTTTGAACCTTGGTTGGGGAAGTAAGATCCCACATGTCGCACAGTCAAAAAAAAAAAAAATGGGGGGCTTCCCTGGTGGTGCAGTGGTTGAGAGTCCACCTGCCCATGCGGTGGACGCGGGTTCCTGCCCCGGTCCGGGAGGATCCCACATGCAGCGGAGCGGCTGGGCCCGTGAGCCATGGCCGCTGGGCCTGCGCGTCCGGAGCCTGTGCTCCGCGGCGGGAGAGGCCACAGCAGTGAGAGGCCTGCGTACAGCAAAAAAAAAAAAAAAAAAAAAAAAAAAAAAAATTGGTGTTGTTCTCGCCCATTATGAATGTTGTCCCTAGCTGTGACACAAAATGAACTTTTCCGGAAGTCTCTCCCCAGGAGGGAGTTAAGTGCTTAAGGAGACTTGTTTATTCTCAAGGCTGAGTGACCATTTAGTCCATTACAATGGAAAGAGCGATTTCAAGGCAAGTATGTACCGCTAGAAACAGGTGCCTAAAAACGTGGCTGTCTTACAAGCGTAAGAAGGCAAGAAATTCAAATTAATCCCATGAAGCCTTCTGTTGGAAACTACCACTCTGACAAGCAAAGCAATAAGCACCTTCTATCCAACTCTGGACTGCTTGATTCTCTAGGTTCTTGGCACTTTCAGTTATTTTCTTTTACTACATCAAAGTAAAGAGGAAGTAAATCATGAAGTTTTAGTAATTCAAAACGAAAAGCCACAGGAAAGAAAAACAGAAATGAAAGAGAAGGGGGAAATACTGCAGTTTATTAGAAATCAAACTTTTCCCAAAATTTAAAATTTATTTCACAGTACAATGTTTCAATCTAGGAGAAAATTCATTTTAAATGATTTAACTCTGGCCTTGTTTATTCACAAAAACTCTTACTAGCTTAATAAATTATAAAATAGACATTTTTGTTTGATGAATTACACACTCCTGCCTAGCTCATTTATAGGGATAGAGGGCAGACGGACATTGTTTTATTGCTCTTAAATTCTCCAACGTGCCTAACACAGCGGTAGGTGATTGTGAATTGTGAGTTGAAATTTAATAACACTACCCAAAGCCTAGTGCTACTGGATCTCATTTCAAACAGTAGTCAGTCCAACAACATAAATTCTGCTTGTAGAATGAAATGCTATATGAAGCCATGTCCCAAACACCACATTCCTCTTTTCCTTTACTCCTCTTCCCCCGAGGCAACTGAAAAAAAAAAAAAAGAAATGCACAACGTAAAAGCTGAGAGGTATGTTTTATTCAGCAGACAAAATTGAGAACGTAAGATAGCCCTAAGGGACTATCTTAGGGATAGTACAGAAGGGAAGAGGTACAGAAGGAGCCAGGATATACAGGAGGTTTTGCAACAAAGACCAGGTAGTCAGAACATAAAAGATTCCTGTTAATTAAAGAAAACCAGACATCTCAAGTTAAAGAATTTAGCGCTCTTGTATATGCGGGAAGATGCAAGAGTCTGAGCTCACTGAAATCATTCCTTTGATATACACCTCAGCTATCTGGGGCCAGTATCCTTGTGCTTTTTCATCCAGTCTCCTCAGGATGCATCGCTGCGGGTGGATGCGGTGACTGAGGGCTTGGCGGCGGGCAGCCTCCGGGCGCACCGTCTGGGCTGGTTGTAGTGGCTGGATGGCTGCAACATCTCTTGTTTCCTGATACGGCAGAGGCAACACTTTCTCACTGACACCAATTCCGAGTTATGCGCCATGATGAGAGAGAGAGAGAGAGAGAGAGAGAGGAAAAAGAGGGAGACGGAGAATAGAAAGTTTCTGCCATCCTAAAAGACCACACCTTCTCCCAACAGTGAGAAGCTTATTGTCGATTGACTTGCCTCTTCCGATAAGCATTGTTTTGACAAAAGAAATGACCTGAAGCAACTGTGAATTTCAAAGGACTAATTCAGTCAACTTTGGAACTAAATCTTAGTGGACTTTTTAATTCCTTACCATTAAATCTGCACATCCTGCCAGAATGTGTTGTTGAAATTTTACACATGGGGCCCAAGAGAATAAGGCACAGTGCTCTAGCACTCTTGGTTATATCTGGGATAACAATCTAATGAAAGATGAAAATAAGAAAATTAAAATACAATAAATTACTGCCTAACAGAGACAAGTGTACCCAATTTCTTGCTTTCCTGATATTTTTCACTTCTTTTTTTTTTTTTTTTTTTTTGGTGGCAGGCAGGAGACAGTTTTCCAAAGAGCTGATTCTTGGATTTAGATAGTGCAAGAAAGAATTCTAGCTGTTACAGCAGGGGTTAAAATGTGCAAATGCCTGCAGCAATTCACTCTCTTTGACTAGCTGTCAAAACATTTAAATTGTGTCCCTGTCATTCCTCCCTCCCTCCTCCACCTTCTCCCCAGCAGGGGGTCTGAGAGCTGAATCTTCATCAAAAGAGAAGAGTCAGATTAGCAAACTGTATCATTCTAAAAGGATCTCCAACCTTCTTTGTGTTGCTTGTCATGTTTATTTCTTTATGTCATTTTTTTCATTAATCCTTGCTGACTCTTTTCAGTTTTATTTAATGGAAATGCCCTTATTTTAGGTCAGTTAACAGCCTAACGAAAGACATTACATTTGGTTAATGAACGTGCTTAAAAAATAATAATAATAATTGGAGACTTTCGCTGTGTCTGGACAATGAGGAAAATGAGCAGCCTACAGAATCACTTTAAAATTACTTCAACTGGTAATAGAATAAACTGTAGCAGAGAGACTTCACTAAACATGTTGCTTAAATTCTGAAATGTGTACAAGGGAACAAAGGCACAAGCATCACCCTCATATTATAAATAAATAAATATTATTAATAGAATATATTGGGTAATAAATGTATAAAATTATTAAAATGTTGAAAATATTTATTATTAAATACCTGCCCTCTATACTTCTGATTATGGCATTTAATCCACACACATCAGGCATTCACTGAGCAGTCACACTGTGCTAAGTCTTAGAATACTGATGAGAAAGACACAATATTTGCCCTCTGATAGCTCACAGTCTAGTGAGGAAAAATGACCAGTAAACAATTGTGAAATGAGATTCAATGGATGCCCACTTACAAAGGCATCTGAGAAAGGTCATTCAAGTATAATTGGGGGAGTTGAAGATGTTAACCAAATATGGCTTTGTGAAAAAAGGGGTGGAGGTTATCCAAGTATTGAAGAATGAGAGTTAGACAAAAGATAACATATTGCGGTGGGAGCAAGAGAAGGAGGGGCAGTTTTCCAGGCCAAGAAGGCAGCCTTAAAAAAGGCAGCGAGTTATACGAAAGCAATGCATGTTTGGGAGAACAGCAAGTGATTATTATTAAACCTCGGGGTGGAAGATGAGGGAAAGAGGCGTTAATGCACGGCTTAGTGGCCCATGCTGAAGACAGTAGACTTTATCCTGACGACGCAGAGGGAGAGCAACACGATTTTTAAACAGAGTAGCTAAATAACTGTATTTTTAAGCTAGAAATAATGATAATCATAGATATTCTTTATTGAGTGATATTACATGCCATTTACTTTATATAATTCAATCTTACTTAACTCTCTTTACAATATTGTAGGTATATATTCTCATTTCACAGATAAAATAACTGATGCTCAAAATCTTTAAGAAACTTGTCCAAGTTCATCTAGCAGCTAAGAACCGAAGCTAAGTTTCACAATGTTCTCACTTTCCCACCCTATCTCTCATAATAGCTGTAGTTGTGTGGTTAAGAGCAGGTGTTTTGGAGGCTAACTGACTGAGCATGAATTCCTCACCACTTTATTTGCTATGTGACTTTGTGCAAATTGTGCCTTATTTCATCATCTGGAAAATATAAATGCAGTAGTGCACATAAAGCAGTTAGTATAATGCCCGGCCCTTGGTTTAATGCTAACCGTTAATAGTATGATACTAGATAATGCTTGAGCACATTTTACATAAAAGAACCAAGTATGGGTATTATTATCTTCATTTTACAGGGTTTTTTTTAATGCTGAAACTTAAAGAAATTAAGTCATTTGCAGAAAGACATATAATTGTATGGCAGAGCTTGTTCTGCTCCAAAGCCCACACTCTTTTTGTTAATGCAGAATATAGTATACCAGAGACTGTCTCTGGTGCACTATAGAGGATAAATTAAAAGGAGATAAGACAGGAGGCAGAGGGTAGAATATTTAAAGAGGTTTTTGTAGAAATCTAAGAGAGAGATGTCAAGAGTCTGAAATAGGTAGTTAAATGGAGTAAAAAAAAAGTCAGTTAAAAGATATCGACAAGGTTGAATGAACAAGAGTGATGGCAAATTGTACATTGGGAAGTAAGGGAGCTGGAGAGATAGCACCGAACTCACCAGCATATGGGGCAATTAGTATGTAGGGTATTCTCACATAACAGCTTCTATTTGCTATGTGTTAGGAAAATTCATTCATAGGAGGTAATGGGCAAGGTTTCTCAAGGAAACTTGGCCAGGTTTGAATTAGATTTTGAGCAGCAACGATAGAAAGAGAATTGCCCAGAGACACAGAAACAGCACACATTCATTACTGGAGATAATGAATCTGCAGTGGAGCTAATCCACATAAAGGTGTGACTTACAGCAACACTATTCTATAGGTGGTTGAACTAATACCCTGCTGGAGATGGGAAAAGTGAACAATGCAGGACTATTGGCAAAGAATCTGATGGTATTGGTGCAGATTATTAAAATGATAGTCCTTAGGGTATTTTGTTCCCTTGCCAGGAACCATCAGTTCCCTATTATACCACCTCCCCTTCTCCTTTATTTCTTTTTCTCCAGTTAACTCTTGGCATTTCATTAAATCCAGCATGAATATCATTTTACTGGAGACGCCTTCCCTGACTACACCAAATACACCAATTCCCTCCATTTAAACTTTCTTATATATTCTTTGGAGCACAATTGCATTGTAATCTTACATGTTTAAGAAATTAAAAATACAATAGTTATTTGGATAACTCTTTGATCATGTCAGACTCCCCCA
Source organism: Tursiops truncatus (assembly GCF_011762595.2). NCBI lineage: Eukaryota > Metazoa > Chordata > Mammalia > Artiodactyla > Delphinidae > Tursiops > Tursiops truncatus. The sequence goes on from NC_047038.1 coordinate 101,445,017, forward strand.
GTTGGCTATAAACTCTTGGGACTTATCTTTGTTCGGTTTTCCTCCTCACCATTATATCTCCTATGTCTAGCAAAGTGCCTTATGCTTAATAGGTGTTCAATAAATAGTTTTCGGATGAGTAAATTATTCAAAAAACGAATGATTGGATGAACTGTTAAAAGAATAAGTAAGGAAGCATATAAACAGGTGAACAAGGAAGGAACTGAATCAAAAGAAGTCAGCAGCCTCAATGAATTTCAAAAACAGTATCAAGAGCTTCATGGGAGAGCCAAAGTCTAGTGGGTATAACAGACTGAATTGTGTACCCTCCAAAATTCATATGTTGCACCCCTAATCCTCAGTATCACTTGCGGAAGGGACTTTTAGGATGTAACCAAGTTTAAATGAGGTCAAAGGATGAGATGCTAATCCAATAGAACCAGAGTCATTATAAGAGGAAGAGACCCCAGGGGTGCTTCAGTACAGACGATAGGTCATGCAAGGACACAGGGAGAAGGTGGCCATCTGTAAACCAGGAGGAGAAACCAACCCTACCAGCACCATGATTTTCGACTCCCAGCCTCCAGAAGTGTGAAAAAATTAATTTCTGTTGTTCAAGCTACCCAGTCTATGGTATTCTGTTATGGCATCCCTGGGAGACTAAAACAGTAGGCTATAGATTTTAGGTTTGAAAGGATGGAGTGGAGATGGGAAAGAAAACTAAAACTTAATAGACACAGAAACAAATTAATACACTGTAGTTTAAATTAATAACCATGATGGCTGTGGGGGGGCAGGAGTTAGGGAAGGATAAATACCACATAGAAGGGGAAAAAAAGGGAATCAATCCAAATAACTTCTGAGCACAGCATTTTGACATTATACCCACAATCTAGGGAATAAAAGAACCACAAAAAGTCTTGAGGTTTTTCTGGTGGGTTTGTTTTTCATCATGATATCAGTGTAGCTATTCTAAAACTGTTTTGTGGGTAATGTAAGACTGAGAAAATAAATAATTTGATGATAATGTTGGGAACCAAGTTTCAACTGTGGAAAAGAAAGATAAAGTTATGGAATGAAGTAAGAAAAGAAAACCCTGCAACTATCATAATAAAAACTCATTCGAACAAGAATTAGCATTGCATCCAAGGGGGAAAAGCTCAGTGAGGAGCAGGATATGTGCATAGTCCCAAAGTGTCTCCCCACAGATCGCTTAGCATTGAAAGAGAAAAATAATAACTACACAGTGGAGAAACCAGAAAACACCTTTATTATGTGATCGAATTAACATCACCAGTAAGGGCAGACACACACTGTATGCCACCAGATGTAGTACTTTGAGAGGATCAACGCATTGATTCTCGGTACAGGTAGGAACACATGATCTAAGTCTAATCATCAGGAAACACCAGACAAACCCAAAGTGATGAACCGTCTGTAAAATAGCTATCTTGTATTCTTTGAAAATATCAATTTTTTATTAAAGATTTCTTTTAAAGCTGAGGAAATCTATTTGGACACTACAGAGATAGGACAACCAATTGCAATACAGGATTTTGAATTGGATCTTGGAGAGAAAAAAGACATTGGGATAACTGACAAATTGGATTATGAACTATAGACTGGAAAAAGTATTGTTTCAATGTTAAATTTCCTAAATGTGACAACTATACTATGAAAATGTTAAGAAAATATCATTTTTCTTAGGAAACACATAATAAAGTATTGAGGTCAGAGGGAATAATAATACAACCTGCTCTCAAATGATTATATATATATATATATATATATATATATATATATATGTGTGTGTGTGTGTGTGTATATATATATATGTGTGTGTGTATATATATATATATATATATGTATACACACATACACACACACACACACAGAGGGAAAGAGAGAATACAAAAAAGCAAATGTGGCAAAACATTAAGAATTGTTAAATCCGTATAAAGGGTATATGGGAGCCCTCTATTATTTTTTCCACCTTTCTATAAGTTTGAAATTATTTCAAAATAAAGCTTTTTTAAAAAAATCGAACAAACGTACACTCTGGTGGGGGATATTGATAATGGGAGAGGCTATGCATGAGTGAAGTCAGGTGTTATACAGGAAATCTCTATACCTCCCCCTCAATTTTGTTGTGGACCTCAAACTTCTCTAAAAAATATATCAATTAAAGAAAATCAGATGAACAAGCACAAAGACAAAAGAGGTAGAGGAGTTTTGGATGATGTAAATTCCCAGCCTTGATTTTACGGTAGATTCCTGAGTAAGACTACTCAGGAATACATCCTCAATTTACTGAGAGGAAGTTGGGACTTAGAGGCCTCAAGATCTGAGGCTACCTAGAGAACATAAGGCCCAGAGGAGGAGAAAATGAGCCACGTTCTTCCCTTGGCTCCACTTGTTGTCTTAATTTAGTCCCTTGATAGATGAGCTCACTGAAGGAAAAGCAGCTCCCTCACACCATTCCCCACCTCCTCCCATTTCTGAAATGATGCGCTGCTCAGATCATTAATCGTCTCATTAAGGCTCCAGCATGCACAATTCAGTAATGCCACAAACACTGTCCTTTTATATTCTTGACACAGCTGATAGTAAAGAAACTACTGTAAGATGTCTACCCTTACCTCAGTTTTCCATAACAATAAGGAAAATGATGCTCTTTAATCAATGTCTAGTTTCAGCTTTAATAAGTATGATTCCCGGTTTTTTCAAGCTTCTTGCACACAATTTTATGAGTTTGGTAACATCCCAAAACCCAGTTTTCCTATCCAGATAAAGGGAGAGTAATACAAGATCTAGATTACTGGACTGAGTACTATCTAAGTATTATCTAAGTAATATCTAATATCTAAGTAATACCTAATAATATCTAAGGCTGAGTCCTGTGCAACATTTAATTTTAAAATGTTTTTGCAATATGTATCCTGTAATCAACCACACTACTTTCCTCTACCAGTTTTCCCTTTCCCAATAATTTCTGGTATGAACTTTAATTTCCGAGTCTGCCAGATTTCTTTTTACCACACAATGGCATTTAGCCCAAGTTAGGGGCAGTCCCAGGAAAAGCTTTGAAGTAGACAAAGATCATCTTTACCCTTCCCCTTCTCCAGACCCTCTCTTCCTTTCTCTCCAACCTGCAGCCTTCACAGCAACCTAAAGTCCTATAGTAGATGGTAAAAATGGCATCAAATCCCTCCCCTGCCACACCATCGAGAGAGTCTATTTCTCTACTCTTTGAATTGAGTTTGGCCACGTGACCTGCCAAGTGGGACATTAACAAACATGAGGTACAGCAGAGGCTTAAAAGTGCTGGTGCTTTCTCCCTTGCTGCACCTGGAAACCTGAAACCATCTCTTTACAGGCCTGTTGTCACCTGCTAGAGGATAAGAGGCCACTGGAGGAGAACTGAGATACCCTAGCTAACAGCCAGCCAACTACCACACATGTGAGGGAGGCCAACTGAGAACAGCCAATTCCCCAGCTGACCCACCATCTTATCTACAAGCAGCAGGTGACCAGAGATTCATGAGCAAGCCCAGCTAAGACAAGCAGGAAAACTACCAAGCTGAGCCCATACCCTAACCATGAGCTAAATAACAACTGTTGTTTTAAGCCACTAAAATCTTGGGGTAGTTGTTTATGGGGCAATAGATTACTAATTTAAGCTCAAGTACCTCCAAGAAGGTACTGCAGTCCCCCTGCCTCCTGGCTCCCCATCTTTACTCCACTGTCACCTACTACCAACCCAACAGCTGATCTTTTCCTCCACCATCAAAATTCTTGACTAAGGACCTCAAAATCCTTGACTAAGTTGATAAACTAATATGAATTAATTAATTTATAAATATGAATTAACCCTAATTAATGTAATTAGAGTATAAGAAATAAGATAACACACACACACAGAGTCCCCAAAAAAGGCCCCAAAATAAGCCTTCTCACTTCTTCTATCATTCTCTTGTGTAACATTCTGTCTGGTATCTCCTTCTGAAGCAGCAACTTGAGAATTCATAGGGGTATCTCTTTTTTCCCTTCCAAGGAATAAAAGTTAACTCTCATTATACCCACTAGAGATAGAGTCTTTTCAAAGGTACCCAAGTTGAGAAACTGTTGCTCTTACTCCTTATCTCCTCTCCCTCTAGTCAAATTTGAATGGTTTCGGGCTTCCCTGGTGGCACAGTGGTTGAGAGTCCTCCTGCCGATGCAAGGGACACGGGTTCATGCCCCGGTCCGGGAAGATCCCACAGGCCGCGGAGCGGCTGGGCCCGTGAGCCATGGCCGCTGAGCCTGCGCGTCCAGAGCCTGTGCTCTGCAACGGGAGAGGCCACAACAGTGAGAGGCCCCCGTACCGCAAAAAAAAAAAAAAAAAAAAAAAAAAATTGAATGGTTTCCAAATGAGTTGATTAATCTTTCTCCACCAAAATCGACTTTCCAACTCACTCTGTGAACAGTTAAGTCCTTCAAAAGGCCCTTTTTCTGTTCCTTTATCAGTAGTCAATCCCCCCACCTCCAACATCAAGGGTTAACAAAAACCCTCCAGATAACAAGCCAAGTATGGTTTACATACTCCTGATATATTAGCAAGTCACAAAACATTCATTTAAGGGACTTCCGTGGCAGTCCAGTGGTTAAGACTCTGTGCTTCCACTGCATCCCCTGCAGGGGGCATGGGTTCGATCCCTGGTCAGGGAACTAAGACCCGGCATGCTGCGCAGCACGCACCACCACCCCCCCGCAAAAAAAAATTCATTTAAGCCACAAATTTGCCTCCTAACTATTCTACCCTTGTTCTTTCTTAACCACATTTATGCAATAAACTTCATATCTGCCTCTTCTTAAAATGTATTCACTCATTCAGGAAACATTATTCTGAGTACTATGTTCCTGAGAACCTCCTTTCTCCTGGTCTCATGATTCCATGAGTAAGAACTTCTGCAACAATAATTCCCATGGCTTCCTTCCCACCTCCTCACTCATTCCACCCATGGAAAAGAAAGGAAGTATACTATTGTGGACTTTGGGAGAAAGTGTTTCCAAACCAAACGTGGGGCCACTTGCCTGATGCACAGCAAAGCCAATCTACTGACACCAGGTTGTGGGGAAGGAAAGTACAGCATTTATTGCAAGGAGAACAGGCTGCTCATGCTCAAAAGACCCAAACTCCCCGATGATCTTGAGGGAAGGGTTTCTAAAGACAGTGTGAGGGAGAGGGTCACAGGGTATGTCATCAGCTTGTACTCAATTCTGTGACTGGTTGATGGTGAGGTAACATGCTGATGTTTTGGGGAATCTCACTCACCAACTCTCTGGTTCCAACCCACCATGAGGTCTCCATGCTGGTGGTCAGCATGCAGTTAACTTCTTCCACTTGAGGGGATTTTAGTATCTGCAAAACAACTCAAGGAAATGGCCGTTGAGGAGGAACTAAAGGTTCTTGACTTTGTTTTACGGGTAAACTTATTATTTTGTCCTGCTTGACTGTTTTCCTTTTTTTCTGCATTTTCTCACTCCTCTGATTAAATTTGCTCTTTGAAACTCAGGGACAGCCTAGGAGGCTAAAGCTTTTCTGCAAACAAGAGGTGGAAGACACAAGGAGTCTGTCCCCAGGAAGGCCCTGCAGAGCCCAACCTGCAGGGCTGGTTTCAAAAGCCCTGAGCAAATTTGGCAGAGCCTCTTCTGAGCCTCAGGTTTATATATACCAGTGTAGGGAGGGCAGAGCCTGGTTGGCCCTCCGCTATGTGATTAGTATAGTGGGCCAGGTTCTATTCCTAAAAGGAGAACCCTACTATTTTGAATGGTAAATTCAATTAATGATAGATTTTAAAATTTTTGTTTCATTTTGACCATGAGGCTTGTGGGATCTTAGTTCCCCAATCAGGGATTGAAACTGGGTGCTCGGCAGTGATAGCACTGAGTTCTAACCACTGGACCACCAGGGAATTTCCAATGATAGATTATTAGAAAGCCCATCGTGGTGGTGTATCTATGCAATATGCTCTAATTCAACTTATACTGTTAAAAAACAAAACAAAAATATAAAACATCCTCCTGCTTTGGTCTCCAGAGGCACCTGCACAAAGGCACTGGTCCTGGGGACAAGCAGGCACTAAATCCAGCCCAGCTTCCGCACACCAAGCCAGTTCCCCACACCTTTCTTCTAACTTACCCACCCAAAGGCAGGAGTGGGTGTTTTCTTCTAATTCGTATGTTCAAAGGAAGAAAAAGATGTCTTTTTCTACTCTGAACAAAGGCAACTTATGTGCTAACAGCAGCCTGTTGATTTCCAGCTGTCTGACTCCTCTATTTCTCAGGTGGTTCCCAACTTAAGAAGGAAAGCAAGAAGTGTAATTAATTTAGCTCCTAAAATTCACACTACTACATACCAGATATTGTGCTAGGCATTGGAGGAGTGGGGGGAGAACATAGAGTCCCTGACTTCAAAAAGCTCACTGTCTAGCTAAATTCCCTAGGTTCTCAAAACAAGTGTTTGTTTTTGTATATAGAGAAAAATCTACAACCCGGTGTAGACCAGCCCTGTGAATGTCTGCATTCTTGGCTCCCCTCTCAGGGTCTTGAGGGATCTCTCAGGCATGAATTGAGTTGTATGAACCAGGGACTGGAAGGGGGTACAGTGGTCACAAGGGTGACAGTACTGTCATTGATGAAAATGGACACAAGCAAAGAATACAAGTCCCTCAAATGTAGGTGCATGACAAAGTTTACTTTACACACTAACAGCGATTCAGGGCAGGACAGACAGTGGCACAACCAAAGTGAGGGCCACACATCCCTGCCAGACAGAGGAACCCACCTGGTTGATGATAGCTAAGCACCTGCTCAGGGAAAGATCTGCTGTGTCCCTCAGGAAGCTCCTTTTCTGCCACTGCCGTGGAAAAAGATTTGAAACCCTGGTGGGCAGGCAGATTCTTAGAGTCTCTGGAACTGGGGTGGGATCATGAAGAAAACCCCAGACACTGCTAACTGAAAACCTATGAGACACTGCTGCTTAGTGCCAGGCTGGGTGAACCAAAGGTCCGTGTCCCAGGAGAGTGTCTCCCAGCAGCTCTGGCTTAGGGCAGCCAAGGTCTACTCCTGCAATTAGCAGGGAGACCCTATAACCAACAGGATGAGAAGAGCTGAGACATGGTGGGTGTGCTAAGACCCAAAATGACAGAAAGGCTGTGTCTCAAAGGTTATCAAATCGGAAACAGAAGCAAATTTCAAAGTGATGCCAAATCCTAGAATCCAGGGCCAGGCAAAAGGGAGCCCAAATAAAATCTGGGAACAATGAATGGGGAAAGGGAAATAAAAGAGAGAGAGGATCCTGAGCGACTACCTAGAATACGTAGAGACTATAAAGAGAACTTTGTTCAACTTTTGTGTGTGTGTGTGTGCAAATAGGTTGATCCAGTGTAAAGGGTTAAGATCAATTGGACAGATAATAACTTATTTTGACTCATAGATAACATAGATAACTCATAGATAACATTTCTTTTTAAACTTGTAGTTTTCATGTGCCTTCATCTTAGAAGTAACAGATATTGTGATGTATTTCCTGAACCAAAAAAACAAAACATATGATCTTACAGTGTATCCAAATTGCTTAAAAATCAAGTCACCTTGGGAAATTTGACTACCATGATAATTTTAGATATATAGAGAGCACATACCTTTACTGAGCACCTCTAAAGTTCCCAGCATTTTGTTAAGTACTTTACATTAATTATCTCATTCAATCCTCACCCAAGGAAGAAAAATACTGAAATCCAGTGACTTGCCAAAGTCATGTGTATGGTGGTACAAGAATCTGAACTTGTGAAATCTGGGTCCAAAGTCTACACACTGAACTACATCACCTCACCACAGAGCTAACAAGGGTAGAGGAGTATTTTTATTTGGCCAGGGGAAGAGGGAAGAGTATTCTGCCCATAGAGGATGCTTGGGAATCAGGTACTTACTTAGGGAATAGAAGGGGAGAACAGAAAGAGTTGGCCACAGCTCCTGATGTTAAATGTTTCCTTATAACTCTGCTCTCCATAACACTGCACTGCCTGCTGACGTCGCAAGATCCCAACCCTCATTGTTTCTTCTCAGGACCTACTGAAGGGTAATTTGCACACCTAGAGTCTGCTGAAGTATTCTTACTACTCTTACCCTCAGAAATAAGCTCACATACCATGACTTTATGAATCAATTCCATCAATTTCGTATCTGAAAATCTAAATAAAACTTCTCTATTATTAAGAAAAAAGAAAGGTGCCTGCCATTAACAAACCACTATGTGCAAAAAATAGAATAACTCACTGGGACTACATTACTTTGTTTTCTTTTGGGTTAAGAATCCTTGCTGGAAAGGAAGCAGTTAGAGACCCAAACTAGAAGCTGGAGAGGACATTCACACCTAGTCACAGTCCCTAGCCACACACTATGTGTAAGGTAAATAATAGACCACTTCTCACGTTTAAGAAAAAATAAAAATACTGTATGTGCTTGAAAAATATAGAATAAAATTATAAGGAATCGACGTAAACAACCTACAAAAAGCTTTTTAAAGTCTAAGCATTAAAGTGACATACCTTCCTACCGAGAAATAAAAACAGATTATTAACTGATCCCCTACATGCATCTACATGCTTCAATTTAGGGTCATTCTTGCCAAATAATAAGGCCTAAGGGGAAAGAATCCCATATTAAAGTCCTGCTCACTCTCCCCCTTCACTCCAACCCTGCCCAGAAGGAAACCATGGTTAGGACACCGCATCTCCTCGTGACCTTCTCTTCAGTACTAAGTATCTACCTATAATGGTTGGTTGCTATGGATTTATGAAGATACAGTTTTATGGGCCACCCTTCTTGACTGGAGATTTTGAAATTGTTGAAAAGGCGCCATGTCTTGATATATGTGTTTGTAGTCCCTTCTACCTCTCTTCCTCAAAACCCAAGATAAATGAAGGTATGGTCCCCAGCCTGTCCTTCCTGAGACAGCCCACCACCTCCCACTCCACATGCTTTCCACTGGCAGGCTCATGCTCTCTGTTTCTCTCTCTGGGTTCTCTGGCTTCTTTCCCCACGGGACTTGGTAATGGACATGCAGCCTAGACCAGCTCCCCACTAGGTTCTGAGACAAATTCTCTCTAGTTCCTTCCCTTCTACCTTGTGCTCACTTCAGCCTCTTGTTGGCAGATGTGGAGTAACAGGAATAAGACTCAGATCCAGGGATTTCCCTGGTGGTGCAGTGGTTAAGAATCCGCCTGCCAATGCAGGGGACTCGGGTTCGATCCCTGATCCGGGAAGATCCCACATGCTGCGGAGCAACGAAGCCCGTGCACCACAACTACTGAGCCTGCACTCTAGAGTCCACAAGCCACATCTACTGAGCCTGCATGCCATAACTACTGAAGCCCATGCGCCTAGAGCCCATGCTCCACAACAAGAAGCCATTGCAATGAGGGGCCCATGCACCCCAACGAAGAGTAGTCCCTGCTCGCCACAACTAGAGAAAGCTCGCACACAGCAATGAAGACCCAATGCAGCCATAAATAATTTTTTTTTTTTTTTTTTTTAAGATTCAGATCCAGGCTGTGGAGTAGAAGTAAGCAGAGCAGGTATTTAACCCCTTTTAGTCCCTAGCTTCTCAGGCTTATGTAAAGAGTTCCTGGTGGTGTCCTTTCTAGCTCACTGAAATTCTTCACTGGGAATACACACACATCAGAGAAACATGGTGTATTTTCTTACTATTTTTTTTTATTCTTTTCCATTATGGTTTATTACAGGATATTGAATGTAGCTCCCTGTGCTATTCAGTAGGATCTGGTTGTTTATCTAGTTTGTGTATCGTAGTTTATATCTGCTAATCCCAAACTCCTAATTTATCCCTCCCCCAGCCCCTCTCCCCTTTGGTAACCACAAATTTGCTTTCTGTGTCTGTGAGTCTGTTTCTGTTTTGAATTCTTACTATTTTCTCCACGCACTTTTTTTTTCGGGATCTGGTAAAGAAGATTGCTACTGAGAGGCTGGATCCAGTTATTCCTGGATCCCAGATCTAATATGATCAAAATGCTATCGTAATCACAACACAGAAACCAAATACCTTATTTCAAGAAGAAATTTTAAGAGCTGGTGTACAATGTTTATATTCTCTTATTTCCTCAACCATGGTAATTGGCAAAGTTTCAGATGGTGGCTATTCCATCAGCATGGATTCCAGAGGGAGGGAACTTGAGTAGAACTTCAGCCAATCCATGGTAGACATGTAGCGTAAAGTGAGAAGCAAATTTTGTTGTCACAGACCACAAGGATTTCAGTTGTTTGTTATCCAGCATAATTTAACACGGTGATTGATGGTGGTGGTGGTAGTGGTGGTGTTGGTTGCATTTCAGGAGGATCCAGACCTAAGTGGCACATCAAATTTGGTGTGTTGAACTCTATAATTGGCAACATAGCCAGTATCATCCCCTTGAGAATGGCCTAAGATATGACTCAAACTATCCTAGATGTCTTCAGGCCTCCTAGCGGATACTAGCATTTTGGAAGCTGCAGCAAAAACTGCTTTCTTCGAAGGTTCTGCTCAAGTCTCTTCTGAGAATGGAAGGCCTGCAGCAAATGGGTTCACCACTGCTCCCACAATCTAGGGCCAGTGCCCCATCTACTGACACATACGATAATTCTGATGCCTAAACTTTTGTCTACACCCATCTTACATATAAGCTGTAAATGGAAAACATCTCTGCCCTGATATTACTCTCCTTTCCAGATGTTACAGTGCCTTTAATATTCCCACTTTCATTGTTCAAAGAATCAAGTGTTAGCCCTTAAATAGGAGTTTTCACAGCCTTGACAAAACAGTCATCCTACCTGTTTACATTTCCAAGTGAAACAGGAGGGAAGGGGGCAGAGCACAACCTTTAAAAGAATGACATAGCCACAGTACATGACAAAAAGTAGTGAGAAACAGCTAGGTCCAAGATGGCGGAAGATTCAACTTCCAGTAGAGCTTGTGCCTCATTATATGCTAATTGTACTACATTAGCATGTTAAATGACACACCCACCAGTGCCATGACAGTTTTGAGGCCAACCATAAAAGGTAAAAAAGTGGGTGGTGGCCCAATTCCTGGAAATCCCTGCCCCTTCCCCCAAATAATTGGAATAATCCTCCCACTCATTAGCCTATGAAATTACCCAGTCCATAAAAATTAACCACGCCATATTTCGAAGTTTCTTGCTTCTTGCCTTCTGAGATGGCCGATGCTCTGTCAGTGGAGTGTGTTTCTCTCTAAATAAATCTGATTCTTACCTATCCCTTCATCTCTAAATTCTTTCACGACAAAGAAAGAACCTTAAATTCACCGGGAACACAAGGACAACATCACAAGGTGACTTCCTTCATTTTGAACATCAAAAATTGTTAGAAAACTCTTCTTTATAAAAGGTTGAAACTTGCCTCCACATGCTTTTCTTTTATTCTAACTTTTAAAGTTTTGATCATTCTGTCTTGAAATTCTATTTTTTTCTAAGTTTCCTGGGGAAAGGTTAATCCTGGCAAGAAATGAGGATTTAAGGAAGTAGATTTAAAAGAGTTTGTAAAGCAATTTGGTCATTTTGGGAAAGTTAACACAGATATACATTTATGCACTTTTCTGAATATTTGTTGTAATTTTTAACAGTTCAAAAAATATGTAGATGACTGATAAATGACAGTGATGGAAGGATGTCTAGTTGAAGTATATGAAAATGTTATGTATAAGGCTTTGCTCTCATACTTGTTTTCTCACTTGTAGAACTATGTTCTCAGAGGAACTACTTGCTCAGATAGAATGTACCTCAAGGATCAGCAAGTTTTTCTTCTTTGGGAAGATAGTGAGTTTGTTGCAATGTGTTGAACTTGAGGTATCTGTGGAGAATTAAGTATTCAGGATATTAGAGATGTGGAACTTGGAAAAAGCTTGGAATGCAGATATCTATATCATATGTGTCATTCTATAAATGGTGTGCTTAGGAAAAAAAAAAAAAAAAAAAGAGTTTGTAGAAAAATATTCTCTCTCTGGGTCCCTGGAGTTTGTCCTGGATTCTGAGTCATGTAATGGTCCATAATACTTCCAGTGGTGGAGAAAAAACTGTCCCTACACAAATGGAATTAGACCAAGAGAGGCCAAGGCAGGAAGCCAGCCTGGGCTGGTGCAGAAGGTATTTTCTGTGTACTGCTGTCTTCCCTTTATCTTTCTACCTTCAGTAAAGACTTGTTACAAATAACAGTCTTATCTTGGATCATTAAAACCCATTAGTCTACAAACTCAATGAAGGAAAGGACCATGGTCTTTTTTGCTTACCTTTCTATCTGCATTGCATTGCCTAGCCCTGAGCCTAGCATATATCAGGCACTCAATAGCTATCTGTTGAATGAATGATGAAATAGCTATGTAGGAGATTAGGAAGTGGTCTGGGCTTATCTTGGGGCTTCCAGGGGGAAATAATTTAACTTAACATTTGCAAAGGGTCATGCCTTATTTCAGACTGATATCAGGTGCAGGGAGGCTCAATCTTGTGTGTTCATGAGTAGAGAGAAGAACATTATATTATTATATCAGAAAAGGCAGTGATGGAAGCCTGGCAGGATGGCAGCATCCTGGGTCTGCATGGACAGTGTGTTCAGAGCAAGAATCCCGGGAAGCACTAGGTAGGAAAGCAGTACTCAGCCTCCTTAGAATAAGTAGGGGAGTGGTTTTCCACATGCACTGAGGTTAGGGTCAGGTGGGTGGAAGAGGGAAGATAGTTAGGGAAGGGGTATATAAGCAAGTCTCAAACCCTGAAGCCAAGTGGAACTTGAACAACAGGGTTAGTCAATGTCTTACTCTTTGGGTAATTTGAGCTTATTACATTGTCTCTTCCCAAAGAAGTCCTTACCCCTGATCTTTAGTCTACGATCCCCTTTGATTTAATTTGGAGTTAAGAGTCCAGATGAAACTAACCTAATTTCTTAGCGGTCCAAGAAATCAAGGTTCACGTTGGTCTGAGCCAGACTTCTCAGGGCTGCTCTAACAACTTTAGGATGTGCCTCCAATACAAAATGAAGTTCAAAGTGAGCTTATCTTAGGACTTCCCTGGTGGCGCAGTGGTTAAGAATCCACCTGCCGGTACAGGGGACAGGGGCTCCAGCCCTGCTCTGGGAAGATGCCACATGCAACGGAGCAACTAAGCCCTTGCACCACAACTACTGAAGCCTGCTCCACAGCAAGAGAAGCCACCGCGATGAGAAGCCCGTGCACCGCAAAAAAGAGTAGCCCCCACTCGCTGGAACTAGAGAAAGCCCACGTGCAGCACCGAAGACCCAACGCAGCCAAAAATAAATTAATTAATTAATTTTAAAAAACAGAATTAAGGGAACAAGGAAAAAAAAAGTGCGCTTATCTTGGGTTAAGTAGGGTGAAGGGAATTGTTTTAGTAGTCCGACAGCCTGTATTCATTTACATAGCTGTTACTAAAAGAACTGTAACAAATGTATTGATATTATTGTTTTATTATGGAGAATTTCAAATACACTCAGAAGCAGATAAAATGATATAATGAATTCCCAGGTATACATCCGGTGCCAATAACCATAAGCCCATGGCCAATTGTGCTATATCATCACCTCCATCTGTTCCTTCCCCTCCACTATATTGAAGCAGATCCCAGATATCATATGATTTCATCTATAAATATTTCAGTGTGAAACCCTAAAAGATAATAACTTGCCTTTAAACGTAACTAAAATACCATTATCACACCTAAAAATAATTAGTTAATATCAAACATGTACTTTCAAATATTCGTCTCATAAATTTTACAGATAGGTTTTCTTCCCCTTGCTTATTTTAATCAGGAGTGAAATTAGAGCCACCTATGGTAAAATGATGGTAGTCTTTTGAGTTTCTTTTAATTTTGAGATTCCGCTTTCATCTTTTTTTTTTCTCTTGCAATTTCTTTGTTGAAGAATTGTGCTTTTATGTCCTGTAGAATTTCTCAGTCTGAGTTTGATTACATCTCCTCAGTATAGTCTAACATGTTCTTCTGTCCCATGGATTCCCTGTAAATCGGTAGTTGGATCTAAAGGTTTGATCAGATTCAAGTTTAGTATTTTTTTTGTAATATATTAATTTCTACCAAAAAAAAAAGTTCACCAGAATAATCTCAGTTTTGGCCAAAAGCTTACTGACAAATTTATTTTTCTAGAATTTGTACTAGAAGATATTGCACAAAGCATCAAAAAATTTAGAATTTATAACTAGACATCAGACTCTGGGTTCTGTGGGAAAGAATACACACACACACACACACACACACACACACACACACACACACACTAAACCAAAATAAACACCACCAAAAATAAACACAAGAAAAATTCAAGTAACAACAACAACACTTAGTATCTAAGAAATGCCAAACCTGAATTAATTAAAACCTGAATTAATTACATGCCCTTTAAATTGAAGGCTTAAATATTCAATACCCTATTTTATATTCAAAGAACTGAGCTTTTATCCCCCAGGTTTTGGTTCAGTTTGCCTCAGCTACCACTAGAGGGAAGCCAAGATACATCTAAAAAACCCACTTTTAAAAACACTTTTAAAAACACTCAAACCTGAAAGATGTAAATTTTCTTTGTTTCTTTAACATATCAAAATTCAATATTAAAAATTATTTATTTTTCATTTTACAAGGAAACATTATACTAAAGTAGTTTCATATCTGAGCTCTGCCTATATATAGTGTGGAGAAAAAAAACAGCCTTATGTGTTCTGTACAAAGCATTATATATGACACAAAACGTACCTCTGAAGGCTTCCTTCACCCCAGTCCTTTTTTTTTTTTTTAGCCACTCCGCGGCATGTGGGATCCTCCCAGACCGGGGCACGAACCCGTGTCCCCTGCATCGGCAGGCGGACTCTCAACCACTGCGCCACCAGGGAAGCCCCCACCCCAGTCCTTTTAAAGACAAGGAAAAGTATAAGAACCTAAGTAAAAATTATTTCATGGTGGCTGAATTAAGGTGTTTTTAAGAAATTTAAGTACTTTTAAAGAATGCAATACCCTTTCCAAATTATAATTTTAATTATTATAATAAACTCCCTTCTAAATTATAATTTTAAAACAAACTGTAAAAGAAGCATAAAGAAATCCAATAAATTTCTATTTTTCCAATGATGATTAATTTATTTTGGAGGGATTGAGGAAGATATATCAAATTCTTTCCCTCCAAAAAGTAAGTCAATACTCCTTTGCTGTAGGGCTAAGCACATGCTTCATTAACTTTGGGATAATCCAGCTCTGCTTCCTGTCCTCCAAATAATTAGCTAAAATGTCAGAACTAACTAACCTCTCCTTTTACCACAATAATGCTTACATTAACGTAGCTCTTTGATTTATAACTCATTTTCACATGCTACTTCATTTATCCTCAAAACTTTATAATTGAAGATTATTAATCCCACTTTAAAAGAAACCAACACTGCAGGCAGTGAAATATTTTTTGCAAAGTTCAACAATTGTAATCTGCATAAACAGGACTGAAATCCGGAACTTCTAACTTCTAAAACTCAGGTACTTTGGGACTCCACTGAGAAAACGATTGCTAACAATTTCAGTTCCCCCATGAAGTAGCCTGTGTCCTGATATCAATGCCTGTAAGACTCTTAAAAGCATCAAAGTGACTCTTATGCTTTCCACCTCAATACACTTGGCAAAGGACTATAGAAGCCTGCACTGAATGACCAGTCTTAGTGCCAATGGAAGACACATCCCCGGCTCCTTGGCTCTTTCAAGACAGAGGACTCAAAGCGCAGACTGACCTGGGGGCATGCCCAATGGAGTACATCTCTGAGAGGCAAACACATGGTGCAAAAGCTGGAGTTTTTTCATGGCAATCATAAATGTGCCTTTAATCACTGATCATGAACATCTAACACTAGATGATGGGGGCAGAGAGAAGTATCAACCATAAACCCATGGAATTAAAACTCCAGTCCAGGGCCAAGTGGTGTGCTGATGGATTTTTAACAACCAGCTCTACCAGAGGAGAGGAAAGAAAAGGCCCTAATTTATAGTTTGCCATTTCCTGTGGTGTAAGTACTCCCATTACGGCCAATTTCAATCTACCAAGCATCACTGAATATGGAGTTGAGAAGCAATGCTAACAATCAGCTCTGCACACCACTCCCCAACCCCTATGCTTAGAGCACCCACTCTGGCCTTCCTCTGGTTGTGTAAATATTAGAGGCAGGCCTGATGGGAAAAACCTCTTTTCCTCCTATGGATTCTAAGAGGATGGCTTTTCTATGAGCACAACTGGCTTCCTGGGCCATCCCTCCCTTCTCGTGGGTAGTGAAGAGCTGATTTATCTAATTGGGGCATTGGGGAGAAGAAACTCAGTGTGCTGGTCTTCTTCCCCTTCTCTCGGATCTGCCTGCCAGAAGACAGTGTGCTTTCTGCTTTGCCGTCGTGAGATAAAAGTCAGTGACCTTATGTCATAGTTTGCCCAGAATAGTCCTGGCGTTTCATCCTACTAGCTCCTCCTTTAACTCTCAAAAGTGTCTTGGTTTGGAATATAAATTATGTCACCCGAGGTAAAAGGGACTGCCCCTGAAGAGCAAAGCCTGGAGAAAGGTTACCCATTTCTGGGTGCAGTCCTAGGAAACCCTTTGTTACCACAAAATTGAGCCACATTTTTATTACCATCTTCTTGACACTATTCTCTAGCGCTAATTATATTCCAAACCAAGGAAGTAACAACAGGAATTATTTGGGGAGATTTTTAAAACATTAACAAACTGAGTGCCCTGAAAATTGACTGGCAGTGGCTCCTGGACAAGAATGAAGTCCAGGGCTTCCCTGGTGGCGCAGTGGTTAAGAGTCCGCTTGCCGATGCAGGGGATGCGGGTTCATGCCCCGGTCCGGGAGGATCCCACACGCCGCGGAGCAGCTGGGTCCGTGAGCCATGTCCGCTGGGCCTGCGCGTCTGGAGCCTGTACTCCGCAATGGGAGAAGCCACGACAGTGAGAGGCCCGCATACCGCAAAAAAAGAAAAAAAGAAGTCCACACACATAGATACAAAGGAGACCAGGTTCTCTCAACAAGGACCCACAAGCTCCCAGATCTACATTAAGTAAACAAAAGATAAGAAGTTTTAGTGAGAACTTACCCATCAACAACACTGCTAACATTAGAAGTTTAGAATTATATAGGGGTGACTTTCTAAGGTATAAGTCACAACCACAGATATGTAGGACACATCATACTCTTTGTCATTGCCTAAGTGGATTTATGCTAGCTACCGTTAGAGGGACCTGCTGATCTCCAAATATCATTTTTCCCAACCTTAGCTGCCTTTTCGCCCTACAAATAAACTCCACTTTCTTCAGCCCCCCATCTGTGTAGCTACATAGATGAAGCTGTGGAACACCCAAGTGGCACTCCGAGTAAAATTACAAAGCTTTTAATATTTGTGAAGCACTTAAATTGTACTATTTCACAATGTATCCCTAAACTACCTTCTCATCTTAAATCAAAGACCACCTGACCATATATTTAGAGCAAACATGGAATTGATCATTTACTTTTTAAAGGTCACACCCAATTACAAAGAATCACAACTGACTCATACAGCTCAGTAGCAAAAACCCCAAATACCCCAATGAAAAAATGAACAACCTGACTAAACATTTTTCCCAAAAAGATATATGAATGGCCAACAGGTATATGAAAAGGTGCTCAACATCACTAATCATCAGGGAAGTGCAAATCAAAATCACAATGAGATATCACCTCATACCTGTTAGGATGTCTATCATCGTTTTAAAACTAATAAAAAATTTTCAGTAAAGTTGCAGCATACAAAAATCAGTTACAGGGACTTCCTCAGTGGTCCAGTGGTAAAGAATCTGCCTTCTAATGCAGGGGACTCAGGTTCGATCCCTGGTTGGGGAACTAAGATCCCACATGACAAGGGGCAACTAAGCCCATGCACCATAACTACTGAGCTCTCACGCCTCAATGAAAGAGCCTGTGTGCTGCAAACTACAGAGCCCACTCGCTCTGGAGCCCACACACCACAATTACAGAGCCCACACACCCTAGAGAGAGAAAACCCGCACACCACAACTAGAGAGACCTGTGTGCCGCATCAAAGAGCCCACGCACCGCAACAAAAAAGACCCTGCAGACTTCCCTGGTGGCGCAGTGGTTGAGAGTCCGCCTGCCGATGCAGGGGACACGGGTTCATGCTCCGGTCCAGGAAGATCCCACATGCCGCGGAGCGGCTAGGCCCGTGAGCCATGGCCACTGAGCCTGCACGTCTGGAGCCTGTGCTCCGCAACGGGAGAGGCCACAACAGTGAGAGCCCCGCGTACCACAAAAAAAAAAAAAAAAGATCCCGCAATACTCAATGAAGATCCCACATGTTGCAAGCAAGACCCAACGCAGCCAAAAAAAGAAAAGAAAAGAAAAGAAATAATAAAAGAAAAGAAAAAAAAAACAAGTTTATATTTTTAATGAACTACTATCATACACTAATAATGAACTATCATAAAGAGAATGCATTATGAGTAATGAACTATCATAAAGAGAAATAATGAACGATCATAAAGAGATAATGAACATTAACATATTCATACTCACATTATGAATAATGAACTATCATAAAGAGAAATAAGAAAAAAACCTTATTTACAATTGCATTAAAAAGAATAAAATACTTAGGTATAAATTTAACCGAGGATATGAAAGATCTGTATGCTGAAATCTATAAGATGTTGATGAAAGAAATCAAAGAAGACACAAACAAATGGAAAGATATACTATGCTCGTGGATTGAAAGAATTAATTTTTTTTAATATCCCTACCTACCCAAAGCGATCTACAGATTCAATGCAATCCCTATCAAAATTCCAATGTCATTTTTCAGAAAAAGGAAAAATAATCCTAAAATTTGTATGGAAGCACAAAAGACCCCAAATAGACAAAGCAATCTTGAGGCAGAAGAACAAAGCTGGAGGCATCACACTTACTGATTTCAAACTATATTACAGAGCTATAGTAATCATAACAGTATAGTACTGGCAAAAAAATAGACACATAGATCAATGGAACAGAATAGACAGCCCAGAAGTAAACCCATGCATATATGGTCAATTAACTTATGACAAAGGAGGCAAGACTATACAAAGGGCAAAGGATAATCTCTTCAATAAATGGTGTTGGGAAAACTGGACAACCACATGCAAGAGAATGAAACTGGACCACTACCTTACACCATACACTAAAATAAACTCAAAATGGATTAAAGACTTAAATTTAAGACCTGAAATTGTAAAACTCCTAAAGAAAACACAGAGGGTAATCTCCTCAACATGGGTCTAGGCAATGATTTTTTTGGACTTGACACCAAAAGCAAAGGCTACAAAAGCAAAAATGAACAAGTGGGACTGTATCAAACTAAAAAGCTTCTGCACAGCAAAGAAAACCATCAACAAAACGAAAAGATAACCTATGGAATGGGAAGAAATATTTGCAAATGACATATCTGATAAAGGGTTAATATTCAAAATATATAAAGGTCTCACACAACTCCAAGGCAAAAAAAAAAAAAAAGACAATTCCATTTTAAGATGGGCAGAGGAACTGAATAGACATTTTCCAAAGAAGATACACAAATGGCCAACAGATACATAGAAAGATGCTCACTAATCATCAGGGAAATGCAAATGAAAACCACAATGAGATATCACCTCACACCTGTCAGAATGGCCATATCAAGAAGCCACAAATAACAAGTGTTGCTGAGGGTGTGGAGAAAAGGGAACCCTCTTGCACTGTTGGTGGGAATGTAAATTGATACAGCCACTATGGAGAACAGTATGGAGGTTCCTCAAAAAACTAAAAATAGAACTCGACCCAGCAATCCCACTTGTGAATGTATATACAAAGGAAATGAGAACAGAATATCAAAGAGATATCTGTATTCCCATGTTCATTGCAGCATTATTCATATCATTATTCATCCATATCTTGGCGCCAAGATATGGAAACAAATTAAGTGTCCATCCACTGATGAATGGATAAATCAGATGTAAGATACACACACACACACACACACACACACACACACACACACACACACACACACATACTGGAGTAACATTCGACCTTAAAAGAAAAAAATCAAAGGAAATCCTGCCATTTGCAACAACATGGATGGACCTGGAAGGCATTATGCTAAGTAAAATAAGTTAGACAGAGAAAGACAAAGTGAAACAAGCCAAACAGCATAATATCACTTATATGTGGAATCTTTTTTAAGAAAGGTCAAACTCATATAAACAAAGAGTAGAACAGTAGTTGCCAGGAGCTGGGGGAAGTAGGAGAGATGGGGAGAAATTGGTAAAAGAGTACAAACTTTCAGTTTCAAGTTCTAAGTACAGCATGGTGACTATAGTCAATAATACTGTATTATATAATTGAAATTTGCTAAGAAAGTAGTCCTGAGGCTTTCTCAGAAAGATAGCAAGGAAGAAAGGAAAGAGGGAGGGAGGAAGGGAGAGAGAAAGAGAAAGAGAGGGAGGGAGAAAGGAAGGAAAGAAGGGAGGGAGGGAGAGAGGGAGGGAAGAAGAGGGGAAGGAGGGAGGGAGGAAGAAAGAAAGAAGAAATGGAGAAAGAAATTACTACTGGGTGTCCACACCCTTTTGCAATTAGAATTTTAAGTGAAATATTCCTTTCAAGCAAGTTAGCTGCCACCTATGCTTTTGAACTCCTCCCAATCAATGTCTGGAGAGTGTGGAGTAGCTGGACCTCAGGGTAACACACACAGAGACAGACACACTTATAGAAGGCACAGGGCAGAAAGTTGCACAAAAGAAATGTGGCTCTGTGTCCCAGATTATTGTAATCAATCATTAAAGGGGAGATTTATTCTATCCTGGCTCTGCCTAACTATGGTCAGCAGCGGCTGAGTTGTAAGTGCACCAGGAAACCAGACTTAAGTTCATGACCAAAGGCAGGATGGGGAGGAATTCAGCAAGAACATTTCCAAACAATTCTGCTGATGCACTTGTTGGTTTGGTTACTTTCTTGCCTGGGCCACACATACACACCCATAGGCGGTGCCTCCAGATCATGAAATGCAGTGGAAATGTGCCAGTTGTTCAGTCAATATCAGCAAGACAAAAGGCCACCCATATAATTCACTGTCCAAAGATGATTTTTTTTTTGCTTTAATAATTGATTTTGGTTTCTTGCTGTAAACCACTAGTCACCTATCTAGCATATAGTCTCTTCTTTTTCCTTAATAACAGAACTTTGATTTTATTCCAAGCAGTGGTGTGTCCACCAAATGACTGCATTTACTAACATCTCCTGCAGTTAGGGATGGTTGAAGAACAGTAAGTGGGCCTTTAGAGAAAACTCCTTAAGACAGACAGCTGGAGTATGCCTTTTTGTCCTTCCTGCTTCCTGCATGGAACATGCATATGATGTCTCAAATCCTAGCAACTATCTTAGACCATAAGATAACCTTGGGGATGGAAACCACATGCTATGGATGGTGGAGAAATAAGAGAAAGAGCCTGGGTCCTTGATGCCACTTTAGATGCCCCATCTAAAGCCTGGGGTATCTCTCTTCAGCCTTCCTTTATGAAAGAAAAAATAAAAGTCCATCTTGTTAAATTCCTATCTGCATTAACCAGCAACTGAATGAAATTTACAGCTAATATGCCAGCTCTACAAATCACCCAAGTTACCTGAAAACTGCTCAATATCCATTTCATTTTGGGATACAGAAAAAAAGCTTTAAAACTAACCATGATAGTTACGGTGATTTGATTCGCAAACCAAAAACTAGGTCACACAATAAGAACAGTTTGCATCTACTTATGGAAGAAGCAGATCATCAGCTCATTTGAAATCAGGGCTGTGCTAGAACACTCAGATCATATGATTCTACTTGAGTTACTAAGTTCAAGCACGTTGCAGTAATCCTGACCTGATTTTCCACTTCATCAGGAAAAAGATAAGTTTGGGTACTGGGTGATACACACTATTTTAACCAGGAGCTTCAGTTTAACACATAATCTCCAAAAGTAATTTCACAAAGGGTTCTGGGGCTCCTGAAACTCACATCCCCCCATAAACCTTGGTAATTTTATAGTAATTACACCTATGCTTCTCCCTCTGTACCCAGGGAGAAGCATTATTGGCACCTTATCCTATAGAACTCAGTTCTATACATTTAATATTTGCCTTATCTAAGCCCTCTATATCTGTTTCCCCACAGAAGGATAATAATACTTACCTTTCCTCCAAGGTGTGTTGTGATGTTTAATTAATGTTTACAAAGTATGTAGTAAGCTGCAGGTGAAAGATGCTAATGAAGCATAAAGTAGTGTCATTAGTCTGACTCATCAGTTACCCTTATTAGGTATGCAAAATGAAAGTCATGTTGCTACAACTAAAATAGTTATAAATACATATTAGGTGAAATATAAGTCCCAGAGAAACTTAAATCTATATACCACATCTACAAAGCAAATACCTGAAGCTCATTATTAGAGCACTGTGCTTTTTTTCTCTAACACTTGAAACCCCTTAACTTTTAAGAATAGAAACTGATTAGGTTAGGGTAATGATGAAAATACGATATCTTTGGTAAAGATTTGAAGTTCTTTATACCTTAATATGAATATAAAGTTTCAGTCTGAAGTTATGTGAAACTCTATACAACTTGGAAAAACGTTTGATTCTTCTGCAATTGAAACTAGCAAGAATAATAAAAAAAAAAAGAAACTAGCAAGAATACTCTGAATTTCACAGAAAATTTAAACAATAAAATGATAACCTTGAAAGTTTAGTACAACCGATGCTTCTTGAGTTCAAATGTGCACTATGTTGAGGTGCATGCTATTTTATATAGTCTCAACAATTTTCAACTAAATATACAACTATATATAATAAGTACATACTAAGATTTTACATATTTCCGAACCAAGGAATCATTTACACTATATACTCTGCTTTGGCATATAAAATTAAAATATTTTATTGTGTGACATGGGGCTCTTTTTCAAGCTCTATATCCTAATGCCCCCTTGCTGTGCAGCAGAAAGAGAATTAGGAAATAGGAAGAGCACAATGATAAGATGATAAGAAAGGTTAATTCTCCTACAGTTGTTTGGGGTAAATTCATACTATCCATCCATAGCTTACCCTGGGTGTACAGTTTCAAAGAGAACTAATAGTCTTAAGAGAGAAAACACCACACAAACACACACACACATGCGCATGTACACATATAGTACTGTGCAAAGAACGAACTCCATTTGGTTCCGAAAGACATTGCAACAGGATTCATCATTATATTGTGTCAGAGAATTAAATGACTGTCTTTCACTCAGAAGGTACATAGTTGAACTTTTCTTCCAACTTCCACAAAATTTGTTCAGTTTGGAAACTTATGATCTAGTTAGGTTTACATGGAAGGTAAAAAGACTCACATCTGGGGCTTCTCTGGCAGTCCAGTGGTTAAGACTCCATGCTCCCAATGCAGGGGGCACGGGTTGGATTCCTGATCTGGGAACTAAGATCCCACATGCTGCATGGCACATCCATTTCATCCCCCAAAAAGCACAAAGTTAATATTCTCCTGAGTTGAAAGTAAAAACTTTTTGGAGTCGCTTAACCCCTTATAAGAAAATTTTTTTTTAAGAGAGAAAGAAAGAGAGAGAGAGTAGGTAATTGCATTACAGGACAGGAACAACTTTTAAAGGTCAGAGGATTTGATGACATCTTAACCAGTCCAGATATAAAGTCACCCAAGTGTTAGAAATAATCTGAAATTATTTGCTTCTACCTCTTCGATTACTGCTTTTCTCATCTCCATTTCTTCTTTTCTTCCTTAAATGTGTTGTGACCCATATGTTTACAAGCTGGATGTCCCCAAAATAGTCACCACCCCCTTCTATGGCCACATATTTTTGCATATATTATGTGAATTAAAATGGAAAGAATCCCTATCCTGCATATGATGGAAAACCAGTATCTCCCATCTCATCCCTAATATCTTCATGAACTCTAAAGGAACGTAACATTATTCTGAGTCACTTCCTCAGATTTCTTGCTTCTGCTGAATTCTCAACTGTCACCTTTGTCTTTCCTTAAGTTTACTCCATATTGATACAACATAGAATACATCCCAAAACACTAATTTCCCCAAAACACTAATCCCATAAGATCTAATCACACTATAGCTGTGATCATACATCTTTACTGAAGTTTCAGTAACAACATGAGGTAAAAGAATGTACTATATCAGAGCACAACATAACAAAAGATTTAAAATTGAATTCAGTATTCCTGCTATTCAAAGACAAATTGTCCCCATTTTAATGTGCTTGGAATTTTGATATATCTTACAATAAATCTGTAAAATTAAAGTATTGTCATATTTTCTCTTGAAAAAAATTATTAAATTGACAGTCTATTACATTATCCATAGTATCCTAAAATCAAAGGGATTTGATAAAAAAAAAAAAAGCACCTGTGTCCTTAAAAGTCCAAAGCCATACCCAGAATCAGAAACTTCTCACTGATCATCTCGTTTGGGATCCTCGCCCCTGTCCACTCCATCCCCTCCCATTTTTTCCTATCTCCCAAGTTTTCCCAAGTTCTTAGAGGTCTTCACCCTCTTCCTCCAGATTGCTCCTGTAAGCCTCACAAACGTTCTTGCTCACTTGTCTTTCTGTCTCCCCTAGACCACTTTTATGCTCTGAATTTTATTTTCCAGTACGATATGGCCCATCAAGGTGACTGACGAGAGGAAGTTTTCTTTTCTTTTTTTTTGCGTTACGCGGGCCTCTTACTGTTGTGGCCTCTCCCGTTGGGGAGCACAGGCTCCGGACGCGCAGGCTCAGGGGCCATGGCTCACAGGCCCAGCCGCTCCGCGGCATGTGGGATCTTCCCAGACCGGGGCACGAACTCGCGTCCTCTGCATTGGCAGGCGGACTCTCAACCACTGCGCCACCAGAGAGCCCGGAAAAGTTTTCTTTTTGAGAAATTTTCTTGATAGATTTTATTTTCCTCTTTGCTTTCCCTTTTTTTCAATTTTTAAAAATGTTTTAAATTGAGATATAATTGACATATAACATTGTATAAGTTTAAGGTATATAACATGTTGACTTGATAAATTTATATATTGCAAGATGATTACCACCACAGCATTAGCTAACACCTTTATCACATCAAGTAATTACCATTTCTTTCTTGTGAGAACATTTAAGATCTCAATAGCTTTTAAATGTACGTGTCCTCCCACCACCCCATCGATTTTTCAAATTAACTTTCTTACTACAAAGATTTCTTCCCGCACCTGTAATTAATATTCTTCTCTTTTTACATTCTTTCCCTTGGGATCCTTACCCAGTTGGATAGCAAATGGCTCCCACCTTTCAATCTTCAACTTTTATTTCTCTTTCATATTCTGGACTTATATCTCCATCCTGAAGGATATCTTCACCAAAACTTACCACATAGACCTCAAAGTCAGCACATAATCAAAGGAAAATAAGGAATCTTTTGTGAGGCTCTTATTCCATGTGGATCATCAATATGGACTACAGAGTAAAGTAACAAAGGTTTACTCTAGGAAGAAGACTGGGATCCAGGTGTCAAGGCCCCCAAGGATGTGAAGTGACTTTCTGCCAGTCAAAAGATCATGGTTTATCAGATGCCTCTGAAGTCTCAAAGCAGGGACTGCTGATAGAGGATTGTAGAACAGTAATTTAAAGGTGAGCATTGAAATCAACCTAGATGTCTACAACTTCAAAGTCATGATACACAAAATTAAAGGCATCATCTTCTGTTCCTGACTTTTCCATTTCTGTTAATGGAACTCTTATTTTTCTGGTCACACAATTTCAAAAAATTTAGCTTTGACTCTTCTGTCTTGATCTTAGCCTATATTCCTTCAATTGTCTAGTTCTTTCACTTCAGACTCTAAAATGTCCTTTCCCTTTGCTACCTCATAATCTTTCAATAAAATGCGCACCTAAAATTTCTCTCTTTCCTCAGATTTCTTTTTTCATTTAATCCAATCCTTCCCATCTACTGCTACCAGTAAACAGATTTTCATAAAGTACAATGCTTATGATACCACTTCCCTATAAAATCTTCGAAGGTTCTTGTACACACTCCATAGTAAACTCTCTGTTGCCAAATCCAAGGGTCGATTCTCAGTCTTTATTTTATTCAACCAGTCAAAACCATTTGACAATTAATCTCTAATTTGGATTTCTGCAATTGGTCTCCTGTTTCAATCCTTACTTAATAATTTATTTCATAAACAGCTATGGTGATACTTTAAAACATAAGTCAGATGATGTCACTATTCTAATAAAGTCCTCCAATGGCTTATTTCTATCTCACTTAGGGTGAAATTCAAAGCACTTACAATGGTCTGCAAGATCCTATATGATGTGGTTGGCTACTCACTACCTCTCTGCCTCATCATCTTACCACAACCCTCCATCTTTTTTTAACCCTAATTCTAGCCATACCTGTAGTCTTACTAAAGGACAACAAAATGGTCTCACCTCTGGGGCTTTGCGATAGCAGTTCCCTTGACCTGAGTGCCACATGCTCTCTCTGAATCACTCAAATGTCTATTCAAATATCACTTCTCTCTCCACTCTTTAACATTCCCACAGCCTACCCAGGCACTCCCTATTCTCCGTAACACTTAGCACCATTTGCAATATTATATTTGTGTAATATTCTATATTGTCTGTTTCTTCCCACTAGAATATAAGCTCCGTGACAGGAAGATCTTTGTTTCCTTTACAGCTGTAGTCCCTGAGACTAAAAGAGTACCTTGTACTTAGTAGATATTCAATAAATATATGCTGAATGAATGAATGAATCTGTCACAGAAAGACCCTTCCAACAGAAACCCCATGCTAGCACAGTGGAGCCCAACCTGTTGGCCAAGTACCTGGGAGGTATTGGAATAATGTAAAGGGGTCTGAGAATTCACATAAGTCCAATTATTCTCTGTAAACTAAACAAATTTCTGCTATGTATATATGTTAACTTAAAAACAATTGTTAAAAAGTATATTTTTATCATCGTGTATTTTCTCAATCAAAGGCACTAACAATGCAGTCACTGTTACGTAAGGGCCTATTGATTTATTTCTTATTAACAGGAAATTTTCATACTCAAAAGCATTAGGAACCCTACTGTGCTGGCCAAATGAAACCGCTGTCTTTTCTCCAGGTTGTCCATTAACCTTCACACCTGTGCCTTTGCTCACATTTGTATCTTAACTAGAAAAACCTTTTCCTCTCTTCCTCCTCTTCCCACCCCACCCTTTAATTGCTTTGCCGTCCCAAATCTTTTTTTTTTTTTTTTTTTTTTTTTTTTTTTTTTTGCGGTACGCGGGCCTCTCACTGCCGGGGCCCCTCCCGCCGCGGAGCACAGGCCCCAGACGCGCAGGCCCAGCGGCCATGGCTCACGGCCTAGCCGCTCCGCGGCACGCGGGAACCTCCCCGAGCGGGGCACGAACCCGCGCCTCCCGCATCGGCAGGCGGACTCCCAACCACTGTGCCACCAGGGAAGTCCCCAAATCTTAAATCGTCATCATTTACTTCTGAATGAGCATGTTCCTCAGTGAGAGCTGGCAATGAGACCCATGATGACTGCCTGTGGTGAGGGATGGGTCGAAGGAAGTGCTAGTTTGTCTAGAGTCCCCCCTGATTAAATGTCCCAAACAGAGCCTTCCCACCAGTAAAGCCCATCCACTCAGCGTTCCCCCATGACACAACATGCTAATTCTTGACCCTGCACTATTTTTTCATACCAACCAAAGTTCTCTGCCCACTGCTCTCTGCCAAATATCTCCTACCACATCCTCATTTTGATTCAACCGTCACATATTTCTGTAAGCTTTCCTGGTTAACCAACACCACGTTCTCCTCATTCCTCTATGGTCTTCAACAATGAACAATTTTCAAGTGAATTTTCTACTCTGGTAACTTCTTTTGTAACAGTTTCCTTTTTATCATTTGTTCTCTTAAATGTGAATTCCTGCCTGAGATATAAGTGCCTCATAAATTTCTTTTCTTTCATAGGTCTCTTCCCATTACACCATAGTGCCTAGTACTATACTAGATACAGAAGAGATATTGAAAACTATGCTGTGAACCCACTGTTCCACTAAAAGTTTTTCTATAACAAACATGGGCAAAGTTTTAAAGTATCAACAGACTGAAAGAAAAAAATATAATGTATGTATGTGTGTTTGTTTGCACACACGGTTTAGACACCTGCATATAAATTGTAAGGTCCAAGGGGATATGGTTGAGGACCTGACCACACTTGCTACAATATACATAAAAATATGAGAATCTGTATGCAAGAGAATATATAACAAATATATATCAGGAAAAGATTGATAATTTAGATTGATAAATAAAAACTTATGCATTATAAATAATATCACTGGCAATGTTTTTAAAAGGAGCACAATGAAATATTAACCATAAAAAAAGAATGAAATCTTTCCATTTGCAACAATATTGGATGGAGCTAGAGGGTACTATGCTAAGTGAAAAAAGTCAGACAGAAAAAGAGAAAAACCAAGGCTTACCTGGTGGCACAGTGGTTAAGAATCCGCCTGCCAATGCAGGGGACACGGGTTCGAGACCTGTTCTGGGAAGATCCCACGGGCCGCAGAGCAACTAAGCCCATGTGCCCACGTGCCTAGAGCCCGTGCTCCGCAACAAAGAGAAGCCACCACAATGAGAAGCCCGCACACCAAAATGAGAAGCCCGCATACCACAATGAAGAGTAGCCCCCTCTTGCTGCAACTAAAAGAAAGCCCATGTGCAGCAACAAGGACCCAATGCAGCCATAAATAAATAAATAAATAAATTTATTAAAAAAAAGAAAAAGAGAAAAATCATATGTTTAATTTATATGTGGAATCTAAAAAACAAAACAAATAAACAAACAAAACAAAACAGAAACATACATACAGAGAGCAAACTGGTGGTTGCCAGAGGGAAGGGGGGCTGGGGGAATGGACAAAATAGGTGAAGGGGATTTAAGGGTACAAACTTCCAGTCATAAAATAAATAAGTCATGGGGATGTAATACACAGCATAGAGAATATAGCTGATAATACTGTAATAACTTTCTATGGTGACAGATGGTAACTAGACTCATAGTGGTGATCATTTCATAATGTAAGTGTTGAGCCACTATGTTGCACACCTGAAACTAATGTAATATTGTATGTCAACTATAATAAAAAATAAAGTAAAATAAAATAAAGTAAAAGGAGCAATAATCCAGAAAGAATATTTTCCATATATATAACAAATTATTATCCTTAATATACCAAGAATTCCTACATATCCAATAATAAACAAAACAACCCAATAAAAACGGGTAAAGGATAGAAGCACAGAAAGAATAAGAGGCAGTTCCCAAAAGAAAAGATAAAATGGTCAATAAGCATAAAAGGATGAACAAGCAGAAAATGAAAGTAAAAACAATAATAAAATACCAGTTCTTAGCTATCAGAATGACCAAAAAAATAAAGAGTTTGATTATATCAAGTGTTGGCAGACATGCAGACAAGGAAATGTGGAAAAACAGCCCCTTCATTACATTGGCCCCTTCAGAGGGCAATAATTAGTGTGTATCAAACCAAAAATACACATACCCCATGGCCCAATAATCCCACTTCTCAGTATCTCCTCTAGACAAATACCCATGTGCATAAGAATCTTTATAAGCATTGCTTATAACTCTGCAAACAAGCCTAAAAAGGAGACAGGCTAAGTATTATGAAATATTATGTCGCTATTAAAAAGAATAAACTAGATATGTATGTAATATCACAGGTAAATCCCCCAAGATGTGTTGCATCTTGGGGTAAAAGGCAACTGCATACAGTGGTACTACAGTATTTTACCATTTTTGTAAAACACACTCATACATACATATGCCCCTATTCAAGTTCACAAGAAGTACCAAACAACTTCTATGTGTGCATTCACATACATATCACAGTTTAAATAACATCCACAAACCTACAACTGTGGTTACTGGTGAAAGGAAGAGAGGATTATGGCTGAGGTGCCAGTCAAAGGAAAATTTATCCATTTCTGTCAAGTTTTAATTTGGGGAGAGAAGCATTATCCATGAACTATTTGTGTAGCATTATCCATATACTATTTGTGTACTTTACTAAATGTAAGATAACCAAAGTGTTTGCTGATGGCATGCAAATAAAGGAGTCATCCCTTAAGCAGGTGCCAAGACTGATGGGTTTGCACTTCCCAAGGAGCCCAGCCAGTACTGTTTACCTGGTAGGCTCAAGTACATGCTTGTTAAAATGGGTGAATGAATGGGGATGAAACAGGAGGTTGGAGCCAGATCATGAAGATCCTTAATTTCTGAGTTCAAGAGCTTGTAATTTGTTTGAGATAACAGATAAATTAAATGAGATAATACATTTAACACAGTTTCTGTTGATACCTTTTAGCTTTTATGATTAATATCACATTTCAGTTCTATCCTGTTTCATGACCAGAAGATGGAGCTCCAAGCATTTAAACCTTTTTTTTCTTCTTCTTCTTTCTTTTTTCTCTTTTCTCTTGTTTTGTTGGAGTCTTCATAGAGGTTGTGGTTTTGTTTCTTTAATTCTGGTTCCCATTTAAACCCTTCCATTTGTATTTAGTTCTCAGATTATCAAAATCCAATTGCTGACAGAGAGCCGATGGGAGGAGTAACCTATAGGGGAAGTTCACCCTTTAGTTTGATTTTCCTACCTCTGGGGACTTCTTTGTTTCAGGCACTAGTTCATACATTTTTTTATCCAACTGTTCCCATTTGGAACGCCTCAAAATGGAAAAGCCCACTCTAAACAGGTGCTGACATCCCATGCTGTTCTCATGGGACGGAAAATTCCAATCCTGCTACACAAAGACTTTGTCACTGTGTGCAGCCAGGAACTTGTGCATTGAGGGAAGAGAACCTGGCAGGGCTGGAATAGATACTTGGGACTGTTCTCCAGGTTCTATGTTTTTCTAACATAATTCCACAGAATTCTTCCTTGAGACCTCTAAAGACTCATGGGAAATAATGAATTTTCTAAATTTCCATAATATCTACTCTATTACCATTATTTTGATGTTAGCTGTATCTCTAGCTATTTATTGAAGATTCATTCATTTGTTCACTCTTTTTTTTTCAATAAATATTTATTGATCACCACTGCAAAATTGCAGAAGGGTGGGCTTCCCTGGTGGCGCAGTGGTTGAGAGTCCGCCTGCCGATGCAGGGGACACAGGTTCGTGCCCCAGTCCGGGAAGATCCCACATGCCGTGGAGCAGCTGGGCCTGTGAGCCATGGCCACTGAGCCTGCACGTCCGGAGCCTGTGCTCCGCAACGGAAGAGGCCACAACAGTGAGAGGCCCGCGTACCGCAAAAAAAAAAAAAAAATTGCAGAAGGGTTATGGTAGGACACACATGCACATGCACACACACCCCCTACTCTAAGTCCTCAGTGTATTTATCCAAGAATACACAATCTAAGAAAGCCAGGAGAGACTCAAGCAGGAGCAGCATCACCTATTAAGATTTTTCCTTGCCTTTTGTTCCTTACCCTGAGGGCAAAACTGTCAGGGACTCTGGTAAGGTTCTGCAAGAAAAATTTCTTGCTTCACCAATTGCCCTGTTATACTCAGGCTTACATAGCTATTTTGAAAACAAAACAAAACAAAAAACTAACAATATACACAGCATGGTTTAATGGAATGTTTATATACGTTTGGTTGCTCTGTTTCTTGATCTAAATTCAGCATCAGAGATACATGTCTTCCGCTGGTCCACAACCAGGTATACTACAATAAAATCTTTCTACCCACTGCTTCCCAGAATCCTTCTTGAAAGGCTCTTGTGTCTGTACCTACCAAACTTCTCCCTGGTTCTAAACCAGTATTTCTAAATATCTTCTGGTCATTTTCAATTGTAAATTCAAAAAGGTTTAAATTGAACTTATTTTCTTTCTCAGTCCTTTTCCTCTCCCCATAAAAACCTGGTCTCCTTTCAGCTTTCTGGAGATCACTTTTCTGCATTCATCAACTTAGTAGTCTAAATTTAAAACCTTGCAGAAATCACTTTGGTTTTCATTTCTCCCTCACCTCCCACATGCAGTCAGCAAGTCCTGCCCGTTCTACTTCCACAGTGTGCCCCAAATCCAGTCCTTGCATATATCCATTGTCAGCAACCTTCTCTCCCACAATAATTTCAGTAGTCCCCTAGCTATCTCTACTCTGTTTCTACTCAATCTATTCAGGAGATATGTATAATTTTTACACATATACACATTCTTTTTTTTCATATTCTTTTCCATTATGGTTTATCCCAGGAGATTGGATATAGTTCCCTGTGCTATACAGTAGGACCTTGTTGTTTATCCATTCCAAATATAACAGTTTGCATCTGCTAACCCCAAACTTCCAGTCTATCGCTTTCCCTCCTCCCCTCCCTGTTCCCCTTTGGCAACCACAAGTCTATTCTCTATGTCTGCGAGTCTGTTTCTAAAAAGGCTATATTAACACCATACCAGAGGTACCAGATAAATACAGGTACCTCTGTATTTTTATTTGCTAAATCTAGTAGCCCTGTACCATACTCACCTTTCTAAACACATTTCTGGTCATGTAATTCTCCTATTTAAACTCTCCCCCCTTTCTATTACTGAATTAGTTATTTTAGTTTTTGGTTTTTGTTGTTGTTTTAGTTTCCTATCCATTACTGAATTAAAGCAAAACTCCTTAGCCCATCACTCTACAAATATTTTATTAATCACCCACAATGCACAAGACACTCTGATTTGTGTTGTAAAGTATGCAAAATAAATAATTTACAGTCTCTGTCCTTAAGGAGCTTACACGCTAAAGAATGATCATTGACATGAAGAAAAAGCAAACATAGAGTGGTTAAATCCAATTTAGTTTGAGGGATGAGAGTTGAGGAGGTTTCCAGGTTTATAATCTTGTTACCTAGATCTTAATTTGGCCTTAGGCCAATGAAAGTTTTTTTTAACCCCACCCACACCCTAGTTCTAAAAACCAGTCACTAAAACAAGTCAACTTCTTGACATTCTCCCTTGGCCTGTGACAAAGCCAGTCCTGGCTAATGAAGCTTTTCCCCACCATATAAAGCAGAAGAAAGCAAGCTCTCTTTACTGAGTTCCATAGCTGAGAAAACCAAGTATAGAGGTTTCATGACTTAGAATCCTGAATGATTAGAGGAGGCAAAAATGGAAGGAACAATTAGCATTCCTTCTGAAGCTAAATAAGACTTAAAACCTTTGATGAATAAAGCGATTTCATTTGAGTAAGCAAAATATAGACAGTGATATAGGAATAAGCAAATCAATAAGACATAATTAATATAGGAATAGCTGTTTCAAAGATTCAAAATTAAAAAGCAAAAACTTGAGGATATTCTAAACATCTGTTTCTGGAGAATTTCAAACACTGAGATCCACTGGGTCACAAAGAAATAGTGAGGACAAGATGATGCTGTCTGGCAACAGCTTCCAAAAAATAACCCTAGAATGTTGAAATGTATCTAGCCCATATATTTCTTATATATGTTTATCAGTGCTATAGAATCGATATAGAGTTATATGACTATTTTTGGAAACTTTAGTATAAAGCAATTCTGTGATATTTTAAGAAAGAAACATAAGAACTACAAGAGTGGGGGAGAGGAAAGGGGAAAAAAACTTATCTTCTACTTTTACCTTTTTATATCTTTTGAATTCTGTAACATGGGCATATATAATTATTCAAAAAACATTAAACAAAAACTTTTTGTTTATTAAAGAATATCAGCTTATTATGGATATATAATGGTTTTAGTTTTCCAATAAATTTCCCAAACACACACCATTTTGCTGCTGAACAGCAGCTCCCCAAATACATCTTGCCTATTTATGTGCTTTTCAAAAAAATCTGGTTACTACAACAATCTCATTCAGCTATTTCAGATTCAGTCCTGTTCACTTAAACACTTCAACTGTATTTTCTATCAAAACTCTACTTGTCCCATGACCCAGAAGAGTTCAGACTTTCAGTTTTGGACTAAAAGCTGAGGGAGTTTGGTGGGGCAGAGAAGAGATGGGCTTCAGGTAGTACAGGGACAATGAGCTCTGGCTCTTTGTCACCTCCACCCCCTCTTTTTTCTAGGTGTGAGCTCCTTTGGAATTGGGTCAGGGAGGAAGCAGGAGCATCTCCTCTTGTGACTGAGCAAACTCTCATCCCTCTCCTCGGTTGACTCTAACTACTAGCCTGGACTATCGTCTATGGGCTCAGGGAGGACCAGTGGTGGCTCCAAGATTCCCCTCTGCAGAGAGATTTGGTTACCTCCTTTAGCAGACACTGCCCTGGTGGCCTTCCCCCATATATGGGTCCCTCTTTGCCCCCACACTGCATCAATCTTGGGGCATCTGTGGCTTCCAGTCTCATATACTTCTCAGAGCCAGTTCTCAGGTCTGCAGGCATGTAAGGACTTCCTCATCTCCACTTGGAAGACAGAGACCACCTCTCCACCTGGATTTTGTTCCACTCATGCCATTTCCACTCAGCTCTCTTTCCCCACATTCCCATAGCACACGAGGTGCATCAGCAAGTCTGCTACTTAAGAAGGTCATACAGCCAGGGAACAAAATGTCTGTTTACTTTTCTTCTCAAGTGATTTACTTGAGCTCCCCTCCCTCACACACTTGACTTGAGAGAAGGAATGACTCTGTACTTCTACTCCCTAAAAGGCTGTCTTCCTCTCTCCCAAAGTCCCCTGGGAGTCACAGGTGGTTGAGCCCATTCTCTAACTGTGGGCCTCTCAGTGAGTTCTACAGAAGGGTGGCTGACACCAACTGCTAGTGACTCTATAAATTTAGGATATGGACCACATTGTGCCTTCTGTCTTCAGTTTGGGTCTTAACAGTAGTTATGCCGCACAAAAGAAAGCTCCTACTTGACATCCTATAATACTTGTCAATGGTTTCCATCATGCATATTTGGTTCAGACACCACCACAATTTCAAATCTAAATGATTAGAATGTTTTTTTAATTTTATTTTATTTTATTTTATTTTTGCGGTACACGGGCCTCTCACTGTTGTGGCCTCTCCCATTGCAGAGCACAGGCTCCAGACGCTCAGGCTCAGCGGCCATGGCTCATGGGCCTAGCCACTCCACGGCATGTGGGATCTTCCCGGACCGGAGCACAAACCCATGTCCCCTGCATCGGCAGGCGGACTCTCAACCACTGCGCCACCAGGGAAGCTCCGAGAATGTTTTTGATAATAACATTTCTCAAACCTAGCTCACATCAAACTACCAAGAAGGCTTTTTTTTTTTTTTTTAATACAGATATCCATTCTAGATCCACTTGATCAGAATGTCCAGGGCTATGGTCAGGGAATCTGCAATTGATTCAAATACAAGCAGCCCGATGTTTAGAAACTTCTGGGTGAGAACTCAAAAAAAAAAAGAGGGAAAGAGATTTAGACAAAAGGTCAAAAAACGATTTGGGTTAATTTATAAGCCCCATGGACAGAAACCATATCTACCTGATTCATTTTTGTAGCTCCAACACTTAGAGCAGTACCAGCACATACCAGACTTTCAGTAAATATTTGTTGCATGAATGAACGGATGAGTGGAACATTTCCATTTTATGGGAAAAACAACTATCAATCTCACCAATGTGTACCACAACACCCAGTGGGAAACCAAGAATCTAGCAAAAGTATATGTATTTTTTTTTTCTGTAGTGATCATAATAGAAATAAAGAGATCTTTTTGAACTTGGATGTAGCTAAACTAGGTGAGATGAGAAATGCTACTTAGGCTGATGGGCCACTTGGGGTGAGACTTCTCAGGGCTGCCTCACCACCATGGAAAGATCTCAGCCATGCAGGATCCGGAACTGACCAGGAGGGAGGAAATCAGAACAAAGGGAGGGAGTTGGAAGAGCTCCATAACTGCCAAGCTAACAATTGGTGCATCCTTTTCCACCATGACAAAATGAATATGTAATGTAACCTGCCAACATGGTCAAACCATTTAAATTAAAGAGAGCTGGGGCTTCGCTGGTGTCGCAGTGCTTGATAGTCCACCTGCCGATGCAGGGGACACGGGCTCATGCACCGGTCCAGGAGGATCCCACATGCCGCGGAGCGGCTAGGCCCGTGAGCCATGGCCGCTGAGCCTGCGCGTCCGGAGCCTGTGCTCCACAACGGGAGAGGCCACGACAGGCAGAGGCCCGTGTACCGCAAAAAATAAAGAAAAAACAGTGCTGGACTAGGGGCCTGCTGAGCTCCCAGGCCAATCCCTCGCCCTCCAAAACCCACTCCAGGCCACGTGGGTCCGTGGGCGCACAGGAGAGAGGCTGCGGAGATTAGGAGAGGCAGGGTGGAGGGGCCCTGTGCGAGGAGCGGGAGAGGAGGGGAGGGTGATTGCCCCACTCACTCGGGCACAGGGAGTCTGCTGAGCTCCCAAGCAGGTCCCCTGCCCTACAAGGCCCCCCCTTACCCCCCGCTTCACCCAACCGGCCGCATTCGTCCTGGGGGTATAGGAGGGAGGCTGAGGAGATCAGGAGAGGCAGGTGGGAGGGGCCCTCCTAGACCCCAGACCTGAGGAGCAGGAAAGGAGAGGAGGGTGTTTGCCCTGTCCACTCAAGCCCAGGAAGCCTCCTAGGCTCCCAGGTGAGGTGCCCTGCCCTCTGAGACCAGGGTGGGGGCACGCCTGGCCCCTTCTGTTCCTTGAGCCTAAGCCCCACTCCCCACAGCCCCCAGGGCCTTTTCCAGCCCTGTGGGTCCTGAGCATTGGCCCCGCCCACCGCCCAAACCTCGCCCCTGCTTAGGCCCTGCTCTCCACAGCCAAGGCCTTCCCCACCCTTTTCCTTTTTTCCTTTTTCCCTTCTCCTCTTTCTTATTATTGTGGTACTGGTGTATCTTCTGGTTGTTGATTCATCTATATTTTTATTTTTACATTCTTTCTAACATATCTGTTAGTTTCCTAGTCTAATTTTATTTTTTACTTTGTTATTTTTCTCTCTCTCTTTTTTTTTTTTTTGCCACCCCACATGGCTTGCAGGATCTTGATTCACGAGCCCAGGGTCAAGGGGGAAGCTCCTGCAGTGGGAGCTCTGAGTCCGAGCCACTGGACTAACAGAGAACCTCAGACCCCAGGGAATATTCACTGGAGTGAGGTGTCACAGAGTTCCGCATCTCAGCACCAAGACCCAGCTCTACCCAATAGCCTACAAATTCCAGTGTTGGAAGCCTCAGGCCAGACAACCAGTAAAACAAGAACACAATCCCACTCATAAAAAAAAAAAAAAAAATGAGACAGCAAAAAATATGTCACAGATGAAGGAGCAAGGTAAAAACCTACAGGACCAAATCAATGAGAGGAAATAGTCAATCTACCCGAAAAAGAATTCAGAGTAATGATAGTAAAGATGATCCAGAATCTCAGAAATAGAATGGAAGCACAGATTGAGAAAATACAAGAAATGTTTAACAAAGGTCTAGAAGAATTAAAGAACAAACAAACAGAGATGAACAACACAATAACTGAAATGAAAAATACAACAGAAGAAATCAAAAACAGAATAACGGAGGCAGAAGAATGAATAAGTAAGCTGGAAGACAAAATGGTGGAAATAACTGCCAAGGAGCAGAATAAAGAAAAAAGAATGAAAAGAATTGAAGACAATCTCCAAGACTCCTGGGACAACACTAAACGCACCAACATTTGAACTATAGGGGTCCCAGAAGAAGAAGAAAAAAAGATAGGGTCTGAGAAGAAATTTGAAGAGAATATAATGGAAAACTTCCCTAACATGGGAAAGGAAATAGTCACCCAAGTCCAGGAAGCACAGAGAGTCCCATACAGGATAAACCCTAGGAAAAACACACCAAGACACATATTAATCAAACTAAAAAAAATTAAATTCAAAGAAAAAATATTAAAAGCAGTAAGAGAAAAACAAAAAATAACATACAAAGAAATCCCCATAAGGTTATCAGCTGATTTTTCAGTGGAAACTCTGCAGGCCAGAAGGGAGTGGCAGGATATACTTCAAGTGATGAAAGAGAAAAATCTACAACCAAGATTACTCTTCCCAGCAATGATCTCACTCACATTTGATGGAGAAGTCAAAAGCTTTTCAGACAAGCAAAAGCTAAGAGAATTCAGCACCACCAAACCAGCTTTACAACAAATGCTAAAGAAACTTCTCTAAGAGGGAAACACAAGAGAAGAAAAAGACCCTCAAAAACAAACCCAAAACAATTAAGAAAATGGTAATAGGAACATACATATCCATAATAACCTTGAATATAAATGGATTAAATGCCCCAACCAAAAGATGCAGACTGGCTGAATGGATACAAAAACAAGACCCTTATATAGCCTGTCTAAAAGAGACCCACTTCAGACCTAGGGACACATACAGACTGAAAGTGAAGGGATGGAAAAAGATATTCCATGCAAATGGAAATCAAAAGAAAGCTGGAGTAGCAATATTCATATCAGATAAAACAGACTTTACAATAAAGACTGTTACAAGAGATAAGGAGGGACACTACATAATGATCAAAGGATCAATCCAAGAAGAAGATATAACAATTATAAATGTTTATGCACCCAACATAGGAGCATCCCAATACATAAGTCCAATGCTAACAACAATGAAAGGAGAAGTCGACAGTAACACAGTAATAGTAGGGGACTTTAGCACCCCAATTACACCAATGGACAGACCATCCAAACAGAAAATAAATAAGGAAACACAAGCTTTAAATGACACAATAGACCAGCTAGATCTAATTGATATTTATAGAACATTCCACCCAAAAGTGGCAGAATAAACTTTCTTCTCAAGTGCACATGGAACATTCTCCAGGATAGATCACATCTTGGGTCAAAATCAAGCCTTGGAAAATTTAAGAAAATTGAAATTGTATCAAGCATCTTTTCTGACCACAATGCTATGAGACTAGATATCAATTACAGGAAAAAAAAAACTGTAAAAAACAGAAATACATGAAGGCTAAACAGTGCACTACTAAGTAACCAAGAAATCCCTGTAGAAGTCAAAGAAGAAATTTAAAAAAAATACATAGAAACAATTGACAATGATGACCCAAAACCTGTGGGATGCAGCAAAAGCAGTTCTAAGAGGGAAGTTTATAGCAATTCAATCTCATCTCAAGAAACAAGAAATATCTTAAATAAACAACCAAACCCTACACTTAAAACAACTAGAGAAAGAAGAACAAAGAAAACCCAAAGTCAGTAGAAAGAAAGAAATCATAAAGATCAGAGCAGAAATAAATGAAATAGAAATGAAGAAGACAATAGCAAAGATCAATAAATCTAAAATCTGGTTCTTTGAGAAGATGAACAAAATTGATAAACCATTAGCCAGACTCATCAAGAAAAAGAGGGAGAGGATGCAAATCAATAAAATTAGAAATGAAAGAGGAGAAATCACAACAGACACTGCAGATATATGAAGGATTATAAGAGACTACTACAAACAACTATATGCCAATAAAATGGACAACCACAAAGAAATGGACAAATTCTTGGAAAGGTACAATTTTCCAAGACTGAACCAGGAAGAATTAGAAAATATAAACAGACCTATCACAAGTAATGAAATTGAAACCATAATTAAAAATCTTCCAACAAACAAAAATCCAGGACCAGATGGCTTCACAGGCTAATACTATCAAACATTTAGAGGAGAGCTAACACTGATCCTTCTCAAAGTCTTCCAAAAAATTGCAGAGCTAGAAACACTCCCAAATTCAGTCTACAAAGCCACCATCACCCTGATACCAAAACCAGAAAAAGATATCACAAAAAAAGAAAATTATAGACCAATATCACTGATGAACATACACACAAAATTACTGAACAAAATACTAGCAGACAGAATCCAACAGCACATTGAAAGGATCATACACCATGATCAAGTGGGATTCATCCCAGGGATGCAAGTGTTCTTCAATATACTCAAATCAATCAATGTGATACACCACATTAACAAATTAAGGAATAAAAACCATAATATCATCTTAATAGATGCAAAAAAGCTTTTGACAAAATTCAACACCCATTTATGATAAAAACTCTCCAGAAGGTGGGAACAGAGGGAATCTACCTCAACATAATAAAGGCCATATATGACAAACCCACAGTGAGCATCACACTCAATGGTGAAAAACTGAAAGCATTTCCACTAGAATCAGGAACAAGACAAGGATGTCCACTCTCACCACTATTATTCAACATAGTTTTGGAAGTCACAGCCACAGCCATCAGAGAAAAAAAGAAATAAAAGGAATACAAATTGGAAAATAAGAAGTAAAACTGTCACTATTTGCCGATGACATGATACTATACATAGAAAATCCTAAAGATGCCACCAGAAAACCACTAGAACTAATCAATGAACTTGGTAATGTTGCAGAATACAAAATTAATATACAGAAATCTTTTGCATTCCTATACACCAACAACAAAAAATCAGAAAGAGAAATTAAGGAAATAGTCCCATTTACCATTGCAACAAAAATAATAAAATACCTAGGAATAAACCTGCCTAAGGAGGCGAAAGACTTGTACTCAGAAAACTATAAAACACTGATGAAAGAAATCGAAAATGACACAAACAGATGGAGAAATATACCATGTACTTGGATTGGAAGAATCAATACTGTGAAAATGACTATACTTCCCAAAGCAATCTACAGATTCAATGCAATCCCTATCAAACTACCAATGGCATTCTTCACAGAATTAGAACAAAAAATCTTACAATTCGTATGGAAACACAAAAGACCCTGAATAGCCAAAGCAAACTTGAGAAAGAAAAGTGGAGTTGGAGGAATCATGCGCCCCAACTTCAAACTATACCACAAAGCTACAGTAATCAAGACAGTATGGTACTGGCACAAAAACAGAAATATAGATCAATGGTACAGGATAGAACGCCCAGAGATAAACCCACGCACACATGGGCACCTAATTTATGACAAAGGAGGCAAGGATATACAATGGAGAAAAGACAGTCTCTTCAATAAGTGGTGCTGGGAAAACTGGACAGCTATATGTAAAAGAATGAAATTAAAACACTACCTGACACCATACACAAAAATAAATGCCAAATGCATTAAAGACTTAAATGTAAAACCAGATACTATAAAACTTTTAGAGGAAAACATAGGAAAAACACTCTTTGACATAAGCCACAGCAAGATCTTTTTTGACCTACCTCCTAGAGTAACAGAAATAAAAACAAAAGTAAACAAATGGGACTTAATTAAACTTAAAAGCGTTTGCACAGCAAAGGAAACCATAAACAAGACAAAAAGACAACCCTCAGAATGGGAGAAAATATTTGCAAATGAAACAACAGACAAAGGATTAATGTCCAAAATATACAAATAGCTTATGGAGCTCAATATGAAAAAAACAATCCAGTTAAAAAATGGGCAGAAGACCTAAATAGACATTTCACCGAGGAAGACATACAGATGGCCAAGAGGCATATGAAAAGATGCTCAACATCACTAATTATTAGAGAAATGCAAATCAAAACTATAATGAAGTATCACCTCACCCCAGTCAGAATGGCCATTATCAAAAAAGCTAGAAACAATAAATGCTGGAAAGGGTGTGGTTAAAAGGGAACCCTCCTACACCGTTGGTGGGAATGTAATATGATACAACCACTATGGAGAACAGTATGAAAGTTCCTTAAAAAACTAAAAATAGAATTACCATATGACCCAGCAATCCCACTGCTGGGCATATACCCTGAGAAAACCATAATTCACAAAGAGACATGCACCAAAATGTTCACTGCAGCACTATTTACAATAGCCAGGACATGGATCCAACCTCTGTGCATCGACAGGTGAATGGATGAAGAAGATATGACACATATATACAACAGAATATAACTCAATCATAAAAAGAAATGAAGTTGAACTCGTTGTAGCGAGGTGGATGGACCCAGAGTCTGTCATACAGTGAAGTCAGTCAGAAAGAGAAAAACAAATACTGTATGCTAATACAAGTATATGGAATCTAAAGAAAATGGTACTGATGAACCTAGTGGCAGAGCAGGAATAAAGATGCAGACATTGAGAACGGACTTGAGGACATGGGGTTGGGGGGAAGCTGGGGCGAAGTAAGAGTAGCATGGACATATATACACTACCAAACGTAAAATAGATAGCTAGTGGGAAGCAGCTGCATAGCACAGGGAGATCAGCTCCGTGCTTTGTGAGGACCTAGAGGGTCCTCTAGGTTAGGGAGGGTGGGAAAGAGGCTCAAGAGAGAAGGGATATGGGGATATATGTATGCATATGGCTGATTCAGTTTGCTGTAAAACAGAAACTAACATTGTAAAGCAGTTATACTCCAATAAAGATCTATTTTTAAAAAAAAGAAAAAAAAAGTGCTGAAAATTTACAAAAAAATTCTCCCTCACTGGCTACCTTTTCTCCAGATTCCATTCTGTTTATCAGATTCAGAGGTTAACCAGTCTTTGTCTAAGCAAGTTACAAAGAAATTGATTCTACTTGAGCCTATTACATTACAGTCAAGTTTAGGACCCGTTACTCTGAGAATACACTCAGATCCCCTTGATTACAGTGTGTGGTGTGTAATCAGATGAGTTAACATGAGAAAATAACATACTTTTGGGGATTGTTTTGAGGTGGTGGTTGCTATTATAGGTTATTTTACTACAGTTGTTGATATTGTTATCATTGCTATAGACTCACTAAGGAGAGATAGCAATCTCTTTTCCCCACCCCACTGCAGGAAAGAGGAAGCACTGGTTTCTAAAAGTTTAGTTCCTTGCTTCCCTCACCAGGAAGGAAGTAAACAGCCTGTGTTTGAGGTAGGTTGGAAGAGATTCAGCTTAATTCCCCAGAGGCAGTGGTGTGGAGGAGAGATGGTAGAAGTTGCCACCAGGGAGGGGGAAGCATCTCCAACATGGAATGGGGACAGGATCTGGAGTTGTCACAGATGCCAAGCCATGGGCTCTCCCAGCACAAAGCACCCAGGGCTGGGGGAGGCTGGAGCTGCATGGCACAAGAAGGAGGCCCGACACAAGGCCAAGATCCCACTGACCAGTGAGAAAGAGTGAGAGGAGACGCATCTTCAAAATGGATCCCTGGGGCTTAGATAACAAGCTTCTAGGCAGTTACTGAAGATAAACCCTTAGGAATGGGGAGGAGCCCTCAACACTGATTGACATTTGGCATCTCACCACCAGTCCCCCTCATAAGAGGGGGCTTGGAGCCAGACTTCATTAAATTTGGAAAATGAAGTACTGTGATTTTCTTGTGCCAAAGCGTTGCAGAGAAATTTGTATGCCCTAAAGTTTGTCCAGACTCTTTAGATCCAGATTTACAGAAAATCTCTCATCGGTTTACTTGTACAGGTGGCTAATCTGCTTGTGGGTGAATTTTATAGGCTTAACTCTCAGCAAATAATCTTATTTCTATATAACTAGGAAACACTTCACTGTGCTTCCATGTGCCAACAAAAATCTTGCCAAATATAATATTTTTTCTACTGTTCACAGACAGGAGGAAACACACTTATAAGAAACCCACTAAGGACTTCCCTGGTGGCCCAGTGGTTAGGATTCTGCGCTTCCACTGCAGGGGGCTCAGGTTCAATCCCTGGTCAGGGAACTAAGATCCTACAAGCTGCGTGGTGCAGCCAAAACAAAAAAAAATGAGGCAAAGAACCCACAAGGTCACCAACTAGTCAGACAAGTCCAAATAGAAAATGAGAACACCTAGATTAATTTTACTTTCTGACTAATAGAGATGGAGTTTTCTATGGAAGTACCAGCTTCTGTGATTTCTGAGAAAAAGAAATGATATTTGTTGGCCTTATGTTAAATAACTTGTTCAGGATTCCACAGAAGAAAATATACAGCAGGAGTAACTGATGATTCATTCCTCAGCTTGCTTGCTTTCTTTCTTCCTAACCTCTGTTTTGAGCTGCCACTGAAAGGCTACTGGCATGTAAAGATTGGGTTAATTGATATTAAATTTCTCTTCAATCCTTCCCTTCTTGTCCAGGCCTAGAAGAGAAATGCCTTCAGTTACCTCACCACTTCACTGTTGTAAAAGCTTCCCCAGCAGTCAACCTCTCCAGTTTCTCTATACATTCTCATCAGATCAATCTTCCTAAATTAAAGCCTTGACCATTTTACCCCATTCTCCCATCAAAACCCCATAATTTAATACCATTCCATTCAGAGAATGCTTACTGAGGAACTAGGAAGTTTAAGACACTGTGCTTAATACTCTGAGAGACATGAACTTACATAAAACAGCTCTGCCTTCAGGCAGTTTATATTCTCATAGGAGATGTAGACATTTCCCAACCTAGTATAAGGCAAAGTATGCTAACCTACTATAAGGCTAATGTATTCTAATTAAGGTCAAGATTAAGGCTATGGCAGTCAAGGCAAAGGAAAGGATAAATTTGGTTCATTTTCTGATGATGCCCATTGCTTACAAAAGAATACGACCCATTTATCTAGTGTACTTCATAAGCCAGCGCCATCAACCTACTCCTATCTTCTTCATTCCTTACAAACCCT
The DNA here is from genome assembly GCF_011762595.2 of Tursiops truncatus. NCBI lineage: Eukaryota > Metazoa > Chordata > Mammalia > Artiodactyla > Delphinidae > Tursiops > Tursiops truncatus. Next base: position 101,489,770 of record NC_047038.1, read on the forward strand.
CTGCAGACTGGGTCGAATTGGGCTATTCAGCTCCAAAAGCATCTGGCAGTGTCCTCCTCCCCTATCTCTCCTAATGCTACTTCTTCTGAGTAGATCATCATCCCAGGCCTCTCTGCCTGTCCAAATTCTACCCACTTTATATACCAACTTTTCTATAAAAACTTTCCTGCATCAACCAGCCAGAGTGGCCTCCCCCTCCTCAGTATCTGAGTCACTCACTGGAGTCTTTTCCTTCACCTTTAGTGACTGTGGAGTCACCTCCACATGCCCTACAACTCCAGGACTCACAGGATTCCAGGTTCTTCTCGTCTAATATCTCTGCCCCAGTCCAGCATCCTAGCCTCATATCACCAGCCTCAGCCTTGTGATTTGGTCTTTCATTGCCCACATCCCTAGTGCTATGCCTGGTCCTCAATCTCCAACTCTATCTCTGGTAGCTAAGGGATCTGGGGCCTCAATATCCTGCCCTGGCTATTGATGCCTCACACTCTTCCCCTCCAATGTGTGTTTCACGTGTCTTCCTATTTACCTCAGGCTATGAAATTGCCTCAGGAAAAAAGCAAAAACTCAGCAGAATTTGACTATGACTACTCTAGGAATTAAAGTACAGCATCACAACACGGATGAAACTTGAAAGACATTATGCTAAGTGAAATAAGCCTTACACTAAAGGACATATATTATTCTGCTTCGATGAGGTACCTAAAGTAGTCAGATACATGGAGACAGAAGACAGAATGGTGGTTACCAAGGGTTGGAGGGAGAGAGGCATGGGAGGTAATTGTATATTGGGTGCAGGTTTCAGTATGGAATGAAGAATAAGTTCTAGATATGAATAGTGGTGACGGTTGCACAATAATATGAATGTACTTAGTGCCACTCAAATGTATACTTAAAAACGATTAAAATGGTAACTTTTATGTTATGCATATTTTATCATGATAAAATAAATAAAATTTTAAAATGAATTATTCACCACATGAAAAAAAAGTAAGGCACTGAGAGTTTAGTGGAAAATCAAAATAGAGAACTCTCCATCAGCACTCATTTTGTTGAGATTCCTAACTAGCTGGCTAAATATCTCCCCTACTAAGATTTCATAAGACTGAATATTTGCTCTGGATATACCTTTGTTCTTTCTAGTTCTTGGCTCTAGTTTCTTCTAAGCCACTTTGTGGCCTGACTCTGAATAATATATTTTAAAATAAAGTGTGTGAGCGATTTAGAGCCAAGGATTTCTAAACAAATATATTTCACCAAAGTATTGCTTCCTGCTCATGGTCCTGCTGTTTGATTTTCCCACCCTCTTCGGACTTCATGTCCCATGGACTCAACCTCATTTGCTCCCTGACTAGTGAGTATATTTCTCCCATGAGAAAGAGAGGAACCAATCTCTTTCACTATCTCAGTTTTCCTCCCCCTCTCACAGTACACCACAACCATCTGCCTAGAATCATGGGTTCTTGGCGCCTCTAAAGATACAGCCCTCTACTGCCTTCACAGGGATCCCATTGCCATAGCCACTGAATTTATTTACCATACAGTTCCCAAGGCTCTTCATTAATACTTGTCTTTTCCACTACATAGTGTCTCCTTGTATTATTTACCTCCCTGGAAGGCAGAAGTACTTTCTCATATGTCTTTATACTCTTTGTAGTGACTTTGACTATGCAAGCCACATTTTTTTGAAATATAACTAGAATGTCAGACACTTTTAGGAATCATATCACAATTAATGTCACAATCATATCACAATTAATATCACATATTAATCCAGGAAAAAAAAAGTTTTAAAATTAACCATAGAATTTCTTTTAAGCATGAATCTATGTATTACTTTTAGATTTTGCTCCTGTTTACCTAAGTTCCAACAAAGTTCATGCAAGCTGTTCTCAGAGTCCACTGAATTCCACTGCAACGCCCCTCAGGTATGAATCATAGAGATTTAATATACTGTCAGTTTAATAAATCCTGCTCACCCTAATGAAAATTTCCAAGATGATATAATATGAGTACTGTTCTTCAATCCTATAATTCACTTAAATGCCTTTGGTGGAATTTTCATAAAATTCTTCAGTAGGGTGGTTTCCGGTAAAATTCCTAGACTTTGGATGATGCCTTTGATCACTATTGTGAAAACTGTCTGAGTTCTATCTAAGTCTACCTAGGCTATAACCTAGGCTATAAAATTTCATCCAAATATCATTTTCCAAAAAAGGAATGAGGACTTCTTAGAGAAATGCTGATTCTAGGGCTAGAGTGGGACAAATATATGAGGAGCCCAGAGCATCTTGTGGTGCCAGAAAGCTCAAAACACAAATAGAGGCATGTCAAAGGTACTCAGAAGCCAACCTGAAAGAGTTCCCAATGGCCAAAGCTAGAAAAATTTAAGCAACAAAATAAAAAATGTGGCAGGGAATTACAACCCAAAGTACAAAAGAAATACACGAGTCCATACTAATATAAATGAATGAGTGAATAAACAAACAAATAAGGGAGAGCAAATAAAATTTTCTTACAGATGACTTCCAAAAATATATGTATGTAGATACTTCCCTTTCCAGGAAGTGAAAATTAATTCCCCACATGCCCTCTCCCTCTTGACTGTGAGCTAGACTTAGGGACTTGCTTCCAAAGAATAGGGTTTGGAAATGGAATAATAGTAACTTTCCAATGGGGAAAGCTGGCAAACAAAAACTGATATGGTTAACAACACCAGGATTAGTCATGTTGATAGCATGTACTCCTGATATGGTGTGATGAGAAGGGCGCTTCAGCCCTGTGATATTCTTTCCAAAAACCTGTAACCTCACTCTAATCATGAGAGAAACATTAGACAAACCAAAGTTAAGGAATATTCTACAAAATACCTGACCAGTACACCACAAAACTGTCCATGTCATGAAAAACAAGGAAATATTGAGAAACTGTCACGAACTAGAGGAGATTAACGAGATGTGATGACTAAATGTTAACGTGGTATCCCAGATTGGATCCTGGAACAGACATTAGTGGAAAAACTAGTGAAATCCAAATAAAGTATGAAGGTCAGTGAATAGCAATGTACCAATGCTGGCTTCTTAGTTATGACAAACGTACAATGGTATTGTAAGGATATCATTAAGGGAAACTGAGGAGGAGTATATAGAAACTGCACTACCTTTGCAACTTTCTGTGAATTAAAATTATTCTAAAATAAAAAGCTAATTTTTAAAAATCCATTAATACTTTCTCCAGTCACCTTTAGAAGCAGATGGAAAAGTACTCCCCTGCTCATGGAAGAGGCCCCTTTTCTATCCTGGGACTTAAAAAAATCAATACTATAGACTCATGTCCATCTGTATATATGGCTTAATACTTTTTCTCAACCTTGTCATAACTGGATTTTTGGGTCTTATTTCTATTTTGGGTTTTGTTGGCGACAAGAAAGAAATGGCCCCTTGAACTCTGTTTCTGACAAGTGAGCACCCGAGATTCTTCTGCCAAAGCCAGCAAGTTCCAGAATAAGTTTACAAAATTCTAAAATTTACTAGAAAACAATTCAAGTTAACTACTGCCAAAACAGAGTAAACAATTTATTTAAAATGGACAACCCAAAAAATAAAATAAAATGGACACATGAATCACATGAAGACACAGCTTAAATTAACTATATTCTTTTCTATCAACAATATACTTAATCAGGGGGAATTCCCCGGTGGTCCAGTAGTTAGGACTCCACGCTCTCACTGCTGAGGGCCCAGGTTCAATCCCTTACTTAATATACTTAATTAATATAAGAATATATTTAAATGTATGTACTCTTTATGCTATGAGATAGCTATGTCGTCATAAACTCTTTAATCTACTTTGGTAGTTAAAAAATTCTCAAAGGGAAAAATGCAAAACAAAGCTGAGTTAAAACAATTTGATCTATCAAAATTCCACGACCGAAATTTTGAAACATTTGTTTGTCTGCTGTAATGTAGTACAGGAGGATACTTCAAAACATGTTATCAACTGTGATGCAAATAATCCCACAAAATTTCTATGAAGTCTATGGCCATTGTACTCTTGGGGATTAAGTAGGCCCAAGAGAATTATGGGAAGTATCACAGAGGAAGTTCACAGTGAGTCTATAGTAATATAAGGAAGAAATGTAATGGGGACATTTTATTTCCCTGTGTCCCCAGATACTGACAACTTTTAGGTTCTAGTCAATTGAAAATTGATAGAGGAAAAGTAGAATAGATAGTCTGTCTCGAGGCAAAACTGAGGCAATAACAGTATCTACTGAAGAATTTAGTGGTAAAAAGAAGAGCACAATCTACAGCGAAAACACTCAACAGGCAGTCTTTTACAGTAATACCTATAATCGTAAATATGCTTATATAAATCCATGCTTTCTTTGGATAGTTTTTGGTTTTCAGTGTTTAATTTTACTTGACATAATGCAAAGAAGTGGAGCCAAGGGTAAGAAAGGGCTTTTTTGTTTGTTTTTCTAGATAGAAACAGATGTGTATTAGAGAACAATCCCTTATGAGTAACAAATGTACTGCAGTCACAGAGCCCATACATATTACATCTATTCATCCTGAGGTTTCACATTTTAAGGAATAGCTTTCTCTATTTAATTTTAATTTTAAAACTTTCCTGAGGGGACTTCCCTGGTGGTGCAGTGGTTAAGAATCCGCCTGCCAATGCAGGGGACATGGGTTCTAGCCTTGGTCCGGGAAGATCCCACATGCCGCGGAGCAAATAAGCCTGTGAGCCACAACTACTGAGCCCACATGCCACAACTACTGAAGCCCACACACCTAGAGCCCATCCTCCACAACAAGAGAAGCCACTGCAATGAGAAGCCTGCGCACCGCAACGAAGAGTAGCCCCTGCTCGCCACAACTAGAGAAAGCCCGTGTGCAGCAATGAAGACCCAATGCAGCCAAAAATTTTTAAAGTAGAATAAAAAATAAAGAAATTTATAAAAAAAAAACAAAAACAAAAAAAACAAAATAAAACCTCCCTGAGTTGTACTTTACATACTGTCTTCTTAAAGGAAAAATTCAGCCTTGCTAAAATTCAACTTTATTCTTCTTCTTTAAGTTGTAGATGAAATCTCAAATTTGCTTTCTTGTTCCCAGGGTTGTCTTTCTACCATTTAATTCGAAAATAAAAATTGTCATTTATTTCAACTCTGTATATTATACTAATCAAAAATATTTGTATGGGAATATAAATAATTATTTAGTAAATAACAGTTTAAGTAAAATTATCTTTAAATCATACCATATTCCCATAGATTAAAAAGATAATTATAGAGATCTAGAGAGAGCTCTTCCTTTCCACTTTCTCTTCTCTTCTTTTCCAAAACAACTAAGTCAAAAAGCCATTAGGTGGAGACAAGCAGGATACCCACTTGCACCAGGATAGGGAAAGCCATGGTGACCCCGAATGAGGTAATAGGAGCATCTATCTGCATAGAAGGAAGACCTAGCATGGATGTTGGAGACTGAGCAGGGTGAGGAAAATGCCCATGCATGAGGGTGCCTGGCTCAGGGTATTGGAGACTGGGTAGGTGAAAAGGGAGTCAACTTGGTGGTGTCCAGTTGCAGGAGCCCTGCAGTCACTGAGGGGACTGTCCCCCTTCCTGGGTAGAAATTCAGGATGGACACTTGTGCTCCAAATAAGTTTCAGGATCTGAGGGGGAAAAAAGGTACTTTTGTTCTACTTCCTCCATGAAATCAGGGGGAAGCCACTTTCAGAATACCCACTGACAACATAGGGTGGCTGCAGAGGGGTATAAATGGCAGCACATCAGGACTAGAGACAGAGGCGGCCTAAGAGAGCCAGTGGCCCGAATAAGCCCTATGGTTCCTGGAGAGGAAAATGGAAGGGAGCTGGGGATAATAAGACAGCCAGTGAGTGGGGGTAGGGAATGACCACAGCAGAGGATAAGGAGTCCCCATACTAGAGCCAGGGGCAATCAGCTTTCAGCAGCAGCAGGGGAAGATGCTAAAACTCCTGGCAGCAATTGCTCTGTGCTGTACTACCCATGGCCAGAACATAAAGGATGTGCTACATACTCAGCAGATCAGTGAGGCCAGGGGCCCACAGGCAAAATTTACACAAGGCAAGACACTGCCAGAAAGGACTGGAGGGTAACACAAGGACCAGATACCTATTCCCTGCCAGCAGGATGGTAGCATGAGCTTCCTCTGTTCCCAGAGGCCATTGCATTGGCAGAGGAGGGTGGGATGGAAAGGAGAAATACTGAGAGGGGGTCTGAACTTTGAATGTAATAATGACCTGGAAGAGAGAATTACTGAATTACTTAGGCAACAAATTGACTTCGGTTACAAAGAAATTTAAACTTATCCATTTATTCATCTAAGATGTGACTGTAAATTTCAAAACTAGGACATCCATATCCAATGCTATTTTGGTCTATCCAGTATTTAATCTCTCTTTTGATAAAAACAGCTGAGTTTCCTGGGTACTATTTTTCCAAGGCCTAGGTGTTTCTTTGATTTTGTAGCCTGCCAAGAAATTCCTTTCCTTCCTTAAATTTGAAACTAGTTCTGTTTGTTATTTGCAACTAAAGGATACCAGCTATTATAAAATATATAACCCCAATTTTGTAAATGCACACACACACACACACACACACACATCTACACATGGAAAAGATTACAAAGAAATCAACGAAATGTTAATAGTGATCATCTCTGGGTAACAGGATTATAAAATATCATTATTTTTTTCTCCTTTTGTTTCTAAATTTTCTATTCTCCACAATGCGTACACATTATACTTTTATTCAGAATATGGATAGAGAAGTATTATTCCTAAGTAAACATGAGGAAGTCCAATTTATTAAAAAGACATGTCATAGGTCTTTGTCTCTTGGCATCCTGGGCCAGCCAGCAGCTGCAAGCATAAGACCTATAGGGCAGCACTAGATAGAGTGCCTCAGACCTGAGTTTTAGCTCTGGCTGTGCACCTTCAATAAGTCTTTCAACCTCCCTGAGCCTCAAGTATCTTCATCTGTGAAATGAAGGTTTAAACTCCCTATAAGACCACAGAGGTCACTGACCTGTCAACCAGACCCAAGCTCAGGTTCCAATTCCCAACATTTCTCAGATACAAGTGGACAAGACAAAACGTCCCTGTTATGCCAGCCAAAGTCTGAACTTTCAGAATACTTACAAGAGAGCTCTACAGACCCCACTTGTTTTGCTTCTGAGACCAAAACCTAACAGTATCACTTTGATGGTTTCCATCTTGTTTTCATGCTACCTATCAGAAGGAACCCTTACAACCCAGCATTGTCTGCCACCAGAATGAGAATGCAGCTAGCGCTTGGCCCTGACGTCAGCCCCAGCTCAGCCTAAGAACCCGGATGGTGCCATATCTCTCCCTACGCTTGGCACACTGCCTTATCATGCAGTCAGTTATCAGAGGCACAGGCAGCAGGGAAGCGCTCATGGAGGGATCTAGGGAGAGGCAGATTTGCTACTGCTGCCTCAATCTGGGAAATCACGAAGCGAAGGAAGCCCACAGCGATGTGGTGCCATATCTCACACCACATCCTCGGTTAGTGGGGGTCTGACCAGGCAGGGTACCTAAGTGAAGCCCAGATGAAGTAGATGCACAAAGAAGAGTGCAGCAAGGATGAAGCTGTAGGAATAACAAAAACCAAACTACCAACTTTTACCCCTGTTCTAAACTAACCATGACTTCATTTAACTAATTTCTCAGCGATTTTTTTCTCCTTCCATTCTTATATCCATGTCTTGCAACTTCCTCTGGGAATTTGCTTCCTCTTTTTATACACATCTAAAAGTCCTCTTTGGCTTGCTGGGGATGAACTTCCCATGCACCACAGTGATGCATGACCTGAGACTCTCCACCATGTCTCAGGGGACACCAAACTCTCAGGGCTCTAAGAAAAATAGAAGCCCCAAAACCCTTTAATTCTGTACAGTAAAAACCTACTGTCCTTTTTTCTGTACATCTTAATTTCCAATCTAAGAGAAGAAAATAGACTGGAACTGGACTGGGTAATCTTTTCTAAGAAAAACTTGAATTTTTTTAAACACTAAAAGGAGAAGAAGTAAAATTTCAATGCAGAAAAGATACAATTAAGCACACTTGCAACCTTGGCAAGTACATTAAGGGGAGTGTAAAGGGAATTTGACTGTGTGGGAGTCAGGTTCAGTCCAAAGAAAACAGGCGCGGGAATGCTGCAAGATGGGATCTAAAGAGATGGACTGAGTCACTGAGTGAAGAAGGGAAAGTACATAAAACACCAGAAGACACAGTCATTCCAGTGAAAGAAACACTGTAACCAGCAATGAGGAAGTTTAGAGGGTAGAAATGTTATTTAAACTAAAACTGAAGAAAAGCAAAGAGGGAGAAATAGCAATTTGTCTCTTTGCCAGTTCAGGGTTGCTGATGCAGAGGGAAAAGACTGAGGAATGTGGGAGGGATTGAGGAATTCCAATAAGAAGGTTATCTCCCTCAAAGAATGCCTGAGAAGGGGTTTTTTTTTTCCACAAGAGATTAAGTCGTTATTCTTAAATAACCCAAGAGGTCATGCATTGACTTTCTGGGGCTTACCAGTATAATAGCTGAGCAGAAAAAAAATCTAATATGAAGTAGGGGAGCAGGAGGTAACACAAAGGATAAAGATCCCTCAAACTAAAAATAAGGAGGCACTTCAATGGTTTATGGTTTAAAAAAATGTTTTTCGGGGCTTCCCTGGTGGCGCAGCGGTTGAGAGTCTGCCTGCCGATGCAGGGGACACGGGTTCGTGCCCGGTCCGGGAAGATCCCACATGCCGCGGAGCGGCTGTGCCCGTGAGCCATGGCCGCTGAGCCTGCGCGTCCGGAGCCTGTGCTCCGCAACGGGAGAGGCCACAACAGTGAGAGGCCCGCGTACCGCAAAAAAAAAAAAAAAAAAAAAGTTTTTCAGAGAAAAACTTCTGACTCTGCAGACAAGGCTGACATTACTACCTGCATCATAGTTAACTGCCTACCAACTATTCTTAGTGAAAATGCAGTAGGATAGGAAGCCACAAACATCTTCTAAATAGTCCTTTATCCCTCTCCCGTAAGTCTGCTTCAAGTCACAAACGTAGTTTTAATTCAGTGAATCAGTGTCACCTACTTACGTTCTCCACTTTCAAATCTATCACCAAAATTAAGCTAATTTAATAAACAAAGAAAATATAAATAAAATAAAATGTAGCCACTTTGAGAGAACTAGAGTTCCTTGATTATAAAAAAGGATCATTTCTATTTTGTTGCCAGTGGGGATTTCTGGTAGTGGGTCTATCTGATAAGCTTCAAAGACAATAGTTCTATTGAACTGTTAGAAAGGAAGTTGTTATGACCAGATTGCTTCCTGTGGTGAACAAAGGGCTTTTGCTGACATGGCAACTTCATGGTTACAGAGACAAGCCTGCAAATTTTGTCCTTCAAAAGTGAAAGTTGTTGATGTTGTTGTTTTAATTTCACTATTTCAAGAGGTAACAAAATCTTTAGACTTGCTTCCTAACTTACAAATGTTTCAAAGCCCATGTGGGTATCATCTTAAGGCTGAGAATACAGGCAAAGCCCACAGGGCCAAGCATGTAGGGTTTTGAAACGAGTGCTTGGATTTGTTCACCTGAAGACTTTTTAAAGAGTAGAATCGATGTTTCAGGTTAAAAGGCTGAGTCTTGGGAATGAATGCAAGAAAAAATAGGATACTTTCTCCCTCATGTCCTTCATTTCTCTCCCTTTGTCTTTGGTGTGGAGTGCATCACTAGTAAGACAGAATAAAAGGGGCCACTTCTGTGAGGATCAGGGAAGTCCTAAAGCAGGTATGCTCTCCCCTGAGCACTTTCTCCGTAACAGACCCCTTTCCCGTTGTGGTTTAGGCCATGATGAAAAGACCTCGGAGGAATTACTAAAATATCATCTGAGGCTGCGTTCCAATGGCACAGTCTAGATCTGTGTGGTACTGGAAGAGAAAGGAAGTATGTCTTGATAGGTATGTCTCTAAATGAAAAATATATATGCTTGTTGCATTTTTCATGGTGGGACATCAAGAAGAAGACCTGAGGGAAGTCCAGGAAGGAACATAAAGGCCCTGATGGACCGGAAAGAGAAGAGAGGTGTTAATGGGAAGAAGGAATTAGAGTTTAGTACTTTAAATATTTATTCAACTTCAACTCTGACAAGGGACATTTTGCCTTAGAGCCTAAATATACCCAAATAGAATAAACACCAAATTCAGATTTAAAAAAAGAAGTTAGTCATACATTAGAAAGTAACTACATCATTCTTCCTTTGAAAATAAAAGCAAATCATTGCAACAGAGCTGGTTATGTAATTTGCAAGGTCCAGGGCAGAATGAAAATGCAGAGCTCATTCCAAGAGGGCAAGAGCAGAGTATTAAACCAGGCAAGGGGCCCTTCTGAGCACAGGTCCTGTGTGACTGCCCAGGATATACACCCAAGAAGCCAGCCCTGCCCAACAGTTAAGATCAGATTTGGACAGGTTCAATAAAGCATTTGGGGAGAAAAAAATCCCAGACATAAACTCCCTCTGTAAAAATTCAAGAGGGAAAGCTTGATTATTGAAATCAGACCAGTTACCCTCTGCTTTTCTCTGAGCTGTAGTAGGTCTAGATGCCCTCAATGCTACTTCCCAATAGTAGTATTTTACTATTCCACTGGACCACAACCTGCTCACTATGGACAATGAGAACTCAGAAGGACATCATATACAGCTCTCAGATATGGAAAAGGCTGAAAACATGTTCTGCATAGTTTTAGTTCTCTTTAAATACCTTTAGACTCTTGTAACACCGTGAGGCCGAACTAAATCTAATGCTTTCATTGTTACGGGTTAGCGGTTTCAGTTCTGGAGCAAAGTGAAAACACTACTGGTAATTCACTGTTTATTTCATGTAATGCTAACATACCAGTATAAATGCTAGCATTTTATTTTAAAGTTTAAAAATTAGTGAAACTAAATATTTAATACATTTAAAATATAAAAGTTTATAAATATATTATAAATCAAAAATTAAAATTTATAAAAATATTAATGTTAACCATTCATTGTCAATGTGATAAAAATTTTCCATAAATTATTCAAAATATTTCTAACTGTATTAAACACTATGTTTGAATTAAGATAATTGAATTAACCATGAAAAGTCAGAAATAAAGCATACACTTTTAATAAAATGCAGTATAAAAACAAAGGCATCAATTATTATGTCATGATTAATCCTTGAGCAAAGTTTTCTACAATTTTTTCAGTTGCTGCAAAAGTGCTCTGACTATATATTAGTTGGAAGAATGGGGAAGAATAATTACATGTGCCAACTCCAAATAATTACATGTGCCAACTCCAAATAATTGGCCCCTAATTTTCAATTAATAATATTTATTATTTGATAACTTTGAGATAAACTTTAGAAGGAACTTTTTTCAGGGACTACAATGTTTTGATTGATAATGATTGTCTTGTTTTACTATTTTAAAGAGAAGAATTTTAAGTGCATTTTCACTTTCTTTAATTTCATTATGTAGAAGTGAAGACTCCCAAACAGAGTTAACTGTATCACTTTCAAAAGTATTACTCTTATATTCCACCTGTACAGAAAATCTTTGCACTGGAGTAAAAATTAATTTTGCAGTAGAAGCTTTCCACTACCACAGTATGGCTGCTTACTGAGACTCTCATAAACATAAACCTGTCTGCAGTAGTTATCTTTCTGTATAAATTGAGTTTTGGGGTCATTGTTCTTGATCTCAAATAATAAATGATTCAGACACTCATTTTTTTAAAACAGTGAAATAATGGTATTACATGAACAAAAATATCAGTATGTAGGGGGTTGCAAATATCACTGCATAGAAAAGTAGCAGTTACCAAACACCAGTTTTGCCATCATTGTTATGATTCATTTGCTTTTGTAATCCAATCCCTCACATATATATAAAAGTTAATTTTATTTTGAGAAATTCAAGGTTATCCTTGAGAAAAGTAGAAATATGCTATAGTATCAAAAACCTGAGGTTAGAATTATCGAAATGAAATTTCAGATCAATGAACAATTAATAAATATTTCCATTTTAAGACAGGCACAGGGACTTCCCTGGTGGCGCAGTGGTTAAGAAACCACCTGCCAATGCAGAGGACATGGGTTCGAGCCCTGGTCCGGGAAGATCCCACATGCCATGGAGCAACTAAGCCTGTGCACCACAACTACTGAGCCTGTGCTCTAGAGCCCGCAAACCACAACTACTGAGCACATGTGCCACAACTACTGAAGCCCATGCACCTAGAGCCCATGCTCCGCAACAAAAGAAGCCACCACAATGAGAAGCCCGCGCACCACCATGAAGAGTAGCCCCCGCTCGCCGCAATTAGAGAAAGCCCGCACACAGCAACGAAGACCCAGCGCAGCCAAAAAAAAAAAAAAAAGACAGGTACAGTATGACAAAGCATAACATCATCAACATAACATCTCCATCATCAACTCATTTTTCATTCTTTGACAGCAGCCAGCTTGGGTTATGAGGTAACTTTGGGAATGGAGGTTCAACACAATAGAACAAGATAGAAGGACCCTGGATCCCTGACACAGTGGAGTGCCAAACCAGCCTTATATTAACTACTTCAAGACATTTACAAGAGAGAAAAAACATTTTCTATGTCATTATTATTTGAGATTTTCTGCCACTCAGCGTCAAACTAATACTTACTAATATAAAATTCTGTGTACAAAGTGGGCTGCTCCAAATACAGCTCCTGAAATATGTGGCACTGTCTCAGTGAAAGTACTTGGAATACTTTCCTATGGGCTGGAAAGTTAGCAACCCTTCATATGTCTTAGAAAATATTTAATAAAACTGGTACCCAGGATAACTCAGAATGTAGACCACTTGCTAATTAAGAATGCAGTACTCGGAAAATGGTTAGAAAAAATCAGAATACTTGTTGGCCGTGTCAAATTCTTACAAGCTTGAGCTAGAGCTAGCCAGACTTCAAGCAAAGGCGGAAAGAACTTCAGCTCTGCTGAGAAAGAGCTACTCTGCCGATAGCCTGCAAACAGAAGAAACTGAAAATCTGATAAATTAGAGCCTCCCAAGATTTAAAAAGCCAAGCCTTCTCTCCCCCAACTGAAATAGTTTTAAGCAATGTCTTAGAAACTGCAATCTTAACAGTACATATGCCCTATCTTACCAAAGTTGCTTAAAGAGATGGATTTAAGATTTTTGCCTTCTCCAACCAGCCCATTGCTTTAGTTGACTTCATAGCCACCATTAAGCTGAGTGATGGGAATGAGCAGAACTCAAAGGCTACCAAGAAAGACCAGAGTTTTCATGTAAAAAAAAAATTATGTCTAGGCAAGTATTTTGGCTGTAGTTACTTACATATGAAACTGACCAGTAGCAAATAGACTGGAAGTCTACTAAATTATTGAGCATTTTATTGCCAAAGAATTCCTACAAGTCTAGCCTAGAAAAGGCTGTGATTATTTAAGTCCTATAACACACTGGACACCTAAATCTGAACCAGTAGTAAGTAATGGATATAGTGCAGAATCTCCCAGAGGGCAGTGACAGGGCTACAGAAGATGATGAGCAAGGGACTTCCTCCAGGGGAGGAGAACCAGGACTTCCAAAGGGGCTGTGGAGAGGAAGGGCTAACCCAGAACTTACCCTTCTCCCAGAGAAGACAATCTTTCTTATTCCTGTATATTGGGATTTGAGTGTTGCCCATTCTCCCCTTTCCCAAATGGGTGTTTCTATTTTAGCTACCCTGCTCCTATACCACCATAGTACAGGAAAAGAGAAGCAAATAACTTATCCTTTAGTTTAATGGATCACTGAACCAAGAGGAGCCAAACTTAGACCTGGTGGAAAAGACTGTACATCATTCAGATCCTAGACTTCATGACTTTGATCTGACGGAGACTTTGAAATTGTCTCTCTTAGAAAGACAGCAGCAAATGCATTATTTACATGGGAGGAAGGGTGTACAGAGAAGACACTGGCAAAGACTGATGATTGTTCCCCAATAGGTTCTGTAGCAATAGAATCTTGATTTGTATCTAGTCATGTGGCCACCTGAAATAAAAGCTACATTTTCCAAACTTCCCTGTAGTTAAGTACATGGCCTTCAAGTCATGTGACAAAATTTTTACCAAAAGGATGTAGATAAAAGCGATATACACATTTCCAAGAAGTAACCTTAAAGGGAAAAGACATGCTTTTCTCTTTCCTTGTCTTCCTCCCTATTAGTGGAATGCAGACCTGACGAATGGAGCTACATCACCTCTTCTGGACTAAGAAGTGACCTTGTAAATGGAGGTCATGCAGAAGAAGCCTGGGTCTCTGACACTATAAAGTGTTATATCATCTCCGGACCTCCTACCTCTAGACCTGCATTGTTCCATACACTACTCCTTAGCCATATGTGGCTACTGAGCATTCGAAATATAGCTAGCCCAAACTGAGCTGTAAGTATAAAATACGTATCCGTCTTTGAAGACAGTATAAAAAAAAGAATGTAAGATATAGTGTATTTTGATAATTTTATATTGATTACATGTCTAATTACAACATTTTGGATATACTGGATGAGTATTATTAAAATTAATTACAACTGTTTCTTTTTGCCTTTTTAACATGGCTACTAGAGAAATTTTAATTGCATACATGACTTGCATTGTATTCCTATCGAACAGCCCTGTACTAAACTTTTATGTAGGAAAAATCTTCTTTCTTAAGCCCTTGTTATTTTGGATTTTCTGTCACTCACAGTTGAACTTAATCTTAACAAATTATCTACAAATACACTTTTTAAAATTCTATCTCAAGTCTCAGACTTCTTATCTGAATTCCAGATATATAGTCTCAAATGTCTACTTAAAATTTCCCCTTGGCTATCTCAAAGGCATTTCAAACCTACCAGTCTCATACCAAATTCATGATCCTTTCGTACATACACCCACATTCAAACCAGTTTCTCTTCCACTGTAATCTCAATGAAATCACACCATCCATTTACACAAGCCAGTGAACTAGATGTAGTATTCCTTGACATCCATCTTTTCCTCACCCAGCATACCCAATCCATCATGAAGTCCTAGAAACTGAAACCAAAGTATCTCTCTAGTAGCCACTTTACTCCACCACCATGGCCACTACTCCAGTCTTAACTACCTTCCTTTCTTCTCTGGCCTACTATGACAGTCTCATCCAGCCTGGCCTCCTTCCAATACATGTTTCATGCTGCCACCAGAGTGTTCTTTTCAAAATCTTAATCTGGTCACATAAGCCTCAGGTTTAAAATCTCCTGATGGCTTCTTATTGCCCTTAAGGTAAAGACCAATCTCCATTAAAAGGACCATAAAACTACATCATCTGATAGCTCTTCCCTTACTCTCTGTATTACTGCCGCAGGGAATGTCCATGCTCCCTCATGTCAGAGAGCCTTTGCTTATGCTGTTCTCCCCATATAGAAAGTGCTTCAGTGCCTTCCCTTCAACCTCTATTTGCCTAGTTGACTCCCATTCATACTTTGAAAATCAGGAAAACTTTTTCTGACCTCCAGTATAGGTTAGTTTTCATTATATGTTCTCACAGAATTATATATATCTCAGACTACAATCTTAGTTTATAACTATATATTCACTTTATTTATTTATGTCTGACTGTGAAAATTGCAACTGTTCCTCTTTTTGTTCTCTGTTGTATTCTCAGTGCTTAGCACAATTTTTGGCTGAAAATAGGCACTCAGTAGAGATTGGTGAAGAGTTAATGAATTTGTATTTATTTTTTTCATTTGTAAATATTTTATTTTAAATACTTAGGATACAAAAAGAATCAGCTCCCTAATACCATATACAAAAATAAACTCAAAATGGATTAAAGACCTAAATGTAAGGCCAGAAACTATCAAATTCTTAGAGGAAAACATAGGCAGAACACTCTATGACATAAATCACAGCAACATCCTTTTTGACCCACCTCCTAGAGAAATGGAAATAAAAACAAAAATAAACAAATGGGACCTAATGAAACTTAAAAGCTTTTGTACAGCAAAGGAAACCATAAACAAGACCAAAAGACAACCCTCAGAATGGGAGAAAATATTTGCAAATGAAGCAACTGACAAAGGATTCATCTCAAAAATTTAAAAGCAGCTCATGCAGCTCAATATCAAAAAAACAAACAACCCAATCAAAAATGGGCAGAAGACCTAAATAGACATTTGTCCAAAGAAGATATACAGATTGCCAACAAACACATGAAAGAATGTTCAACATCACTAATCATTAGAGAAATGCAAATCAAAACCACAATGAGGTATCACCTCACACCGGTCACAACGGCCATCATTGAAAAATCTAGAAACAGTAAATGCTGGAGAGGGTGTGGAGAAAAGGGAACACTCTTGCACTGCTGGTGGGAATGTAAATTGATACAGCCACTATGGAGAACATTATGGAGGATCCTTAAAACACTAAAAATAGAACTACTATACGACCCAGCAATCCCACTACTGGGCATATACCCTGAGAAAACCATAATTCAAAAAGAGTCATGTACCAAAATGTTCATTGCAGCTCTATTCACAATTGCCAGGACATGGAAGCAACCTTAGTGTCCATCATCAGATGAATGGATAAAGAAGATGTGGCACATATATACGATGGAATATTACTCAGCCATAAAAAGAAATGAAACTGAGTTATTTGTAGTGAGGTGGATGGACCTAGAGTCTGTCATACAGAGTGAAGTAAGTCAGAAAGAGAAAGACAAATACCGTATGCTAACACATGTATATGGAATCTAAGAAAAAAAAAAGTCATGAAGAACCTAGGGGCAAGTCGGGAATAAAGACACAGACCTACTAGAGAATGGACTTGAGGATATGGGGAGGGGAAGGGTAAGCTGTGACAAAGTGAGAGAGAGGCATGGACATATATACACTACCAAACATAAAATAGCTAGCTAGTGGGAAGCAGCCGCATAGCACAGGGAGATCAGCTCCATGCTTTGTGACCACCTAGAGGGATGGGATAGGGAAGGTTGGAGGGAGGGAGACGCAAGAGGGAAGAGATATGGGAACATATGTATCTGTATAACTGATTCACTTTGTTTTAAAGCAGAAACTAACACACCATTGTAAAGCAATTATACTCCAATAAAGATGTTAAAAAAAAAAAAAAGAACCAGAAGCATTATAACACGGCATTTTAAGTTCACTTAAGTTCATTTAAATAAAATAGTTTCCTCAAAAACTATATCCTATCAAGGAAGAGCACATTGAAAAAAAAAAAAGACATAAGACATATTATCCCCTAAAAGGCAGGCCTCTCAAAACTTCTCAGAGCAGAAAGTAAATAAATCTCACAAGTGATCTATAAGTTATTATGTATTATTATCAGTACATTTCAAGGATAGTTTTCACCACAACTGCCTGATATAGATATTTACCATCTACTTCAAGGACAAAAACTTCTCCATGTAAGTATATACTAAGAGGCATCTTTCTCACAAACATTCTGAGTTTGGCCCAAAGTGAACTAGTTCATTCAGGACTCAAGAGCACACACATACAGAACTACTATCCATACCACTGAGTCTGGATCTCACAGTGAGATCCAATGGCATTAAAGTATGACAATGGACAATCTGGGGTGGGGTGGGGATGGGCGTGGATGTGTTAGATCTACAAGGCTCATGTAGCATTCAATATGCATCAGAATTCAGAATAAAAAAGATGCAGTAGCAACATTGTAAAGCAGAGGTTCAGTTAAGAAGAAATAAAAAGAAAAGCAAAACTTCAGATGTCAGGGGTTTAATTGAACTAAAGTTTAATTCTTGCCCACATGAAGTCCTTTGAGACTTGCCTTCCTTTGTGGTCCACTTTCTAGACTCTGCTTTGGTATTATGACACCTCCTTATCAGCACATGCTTCCACAACACTGGTAATAAATGTCGCCGCCTGAAAGTGACATACATTGCTTCTACACACATCACGTAAGCCAAAGTTCGCCACATGGCTATACCTCATTTCAAGGAGGCAGGTAAGTGCAATCTTCTTGTTTGCCTTAAAATAGAGGGGAAGAAGAACTAAGTGAACAGAAATAATGCTATCCATAGTGTATTACAGTCATCCAGATTTGTGGCAGTTTGTATAGTTTGACCCCA
The DNA here is from genome assembly GCF_011762595.2 of Tursiops truncatus. Lineage (NCBI taxonomy): Eukaryota > Metazoa > Chordata > Mammalia > Artiodactyla > Delphinidae > Tursiops > Tursiops truncatus. Next base: position 101,507,978 of record NC_047038.1, read on the forward strand.
ATCTTCTAACATTTACAGTAAAAATTATATATGTGTGTGTCTGTGTGTGTGTGTGAGTCCATCAAATGAAGCTACTTCATTGATATTATCTTATAGAAATGTATGTTTTCTACTATTTAATGATCATATCACATATGCTAAATGCAGTAATAATTTTTTTTTGTTTTGCTTTTGCCTATGAATTTTCTAACTACGTAAAAACAGGTAAAATACTTTTGTTGTGATTTTATTTTTTATTTATTGTAACACTCCTTTTATTATTGGAAATGAATTAAAGTGTCACAATAATACAAATCAACTACAGCAATAACCTTAACAAGTACACTTGAGCATCTACTGCATGGCAGACTTTTACACCTATTACTTACACACATTTTATTTATTTTTATTTTTTTACATCTTTAGTGGAGTATAATTGCTTTACAATGGTGTGTTAGTTTCTGCTTTATAACAAAGTGAATCAGTTATACATACACATATATTCCCATATCCCCTCCCTCTTGCATCTCCCTCCCACCCTCCCTATCCCACCCCTCTAGGTGGTCACAAAGCACTGAGCTGATCTCCCTGTGCTATGCGGCTGCTTCCCACTAGCTAGCTATTTTATGTTTGGTAGTGTATATATGTCCATGCCTCTCTCTCACTTTGTCACAGCTTACCCTTCCCCCTCCCCGTATCCTCAAGTCCATTCTCTAGTAGGTCTGTGTCTTTATTCCTGTCTTACCCCTAGGTTCTTCATGACATTTTTTTTTCTTAGATTCCATATATATGCGTTAGCATATGGTATTTGTCTTTCTCTTTCTGACTTACTTCACTCTGTATGACAGACTCTAGGTCCATCCACCTCACTACAAATAACTCAATTTCATTTCTTTTTATGGCTGAGTAACATTCCATTGTATATATGTGCCACATCTTCTTTATCCATTCATCCGATGATGGACACTTAGGTTGCTTCCATCTCCTGGCTATTGTAAATAGAGCTGCAATGAACATTTTGGTACATGACTGTTTTTGAATTTTGGTTTTCTCAGGGTATATGCCCAGTAGTGGGATTGCTGGGTCATATGGCAGTTCTATTTGTAGTTTTTTAAGGAACCTCCATACTGTTCTCCATAGTGGCTGTACCAATTCACATTCCCACCAGCAGTGCAAGAGTGTTCCCTTTTCTCCACACCCTCTCCAGCATTTATTGTTTCTAGATTTTTCAATAATGGCCATTCTGACCGGTGTGAGGTGATACCTCATTGTGGTTTTGATTTGCATTTCTCTAATGATTAATGATGTTGAGCATTCTTCAATGTGTTTGTTGGCAATCTGTATATCTTCTTTGGACAAATGTCTATTCAGGTCTTCTGCCCATTTTTGGATGGGATTGTTTGTTTTTTTGATATTGAGCTGCATGAGCTGCTTTTAAATTTTTGAGATGAATCTTTTGTCAGTTGCTTCATTTGCAAATATTTTCTCCCATTCTGAGGATTGTCTTTTGGTCTTGTTTATGGTTTCCTTTGCTGTACAAAAGCTTTTAAGTTTCATTAGGTCCCATTTGTTTATTTTTGTTTTTATTTCCATTTCTCTAGGAGGTGGGTCAAAAAGGATGTTGCTGTGATTTATGTCATAGAGTGTTCTGCCTATGTTTTCCTCTAAGAATTTGATAGTTTCTGGCCTTACATTTAGGTCTTTAATCCATTTTGAGCTTATTTTTGTGCTTACACTCATTTTAAAAGTTGATTTATTAATTTAATTAATTTTTTACTGAACATAGTTGATTTACAATATTATATTAGTTTCAGGTGTACAACATAGTGATTCAATATTTTTATAGATTATACTTCATTTAAAGTTATTATAAAATATTGGCTATGTTCCTTGTGCTATACAATATATCCCTGTAGTTTAGGTATTTTATACATAGTAGTTTGTATCTCTAAGTTCCCTATGCCTATCTTGCCCCACCCACTTCCCTCTACCCACTGGTAACCACTAGTTTGTTCTCTATCTATGTGTGTGAGTCTGTTTCTGTTTCATTATATTTATTCATTTGTTTTAATTTTTAGATTCCAGATTTAGATATAATTGATAACATACAGTATTTGTCTCCAAAACTTAGTTTTGGTTGAGCCATGAGCAGTCACTGGTCATTCCAAATGGAAAGCAAATGTGCTTTGCTTACTGGAAGAGCCACTCTCTTCCTACACACCTCCAGATTCCTCCTTCCATCCCTTCTACTCCTAACTCAGCTGCTTTCAAGAGCAAGGTAATTGGAGGTGGGGGTGAAGTCTCCCTGTCCCCAACGGGGAACAAAAACTAGATGCACGCTTCCAAGTATGCTGGAGAACTTAAGGGAACTGAAGGACTCAGACTTCTATGGCTCTGCTCTGTTGGACACAGACACCTAAGTCATCAATTCTATGCAGTTCCCTGAGGGAAGGCAGTGCCCAGATTTGATTTACACAGTTTGGTCAGACTTTGCAAGTAGGGATGTGATGCTAATGTGACTTTGTCTCCTAAGTCACCACCACTCCTGATTTTCCCTCTACGTCTCTAAGAATCCCTCAGCTTTCTTCAATGGGCCTTCTGCTCTAATTCTTCAACTAGAAATTCTTAAAAGAAATTCTTCAACTAGAAATTCTTAAAAGAAATAGTTAGAGAAGAGGAGAGTACAAGGAATCAGGGACTATCATGGGCCTTTAAGGGGAAATATCTGAATTGCTATGGTTAGAGGTAAGCTGATAATTGTATACTTTCAAAGGGAGGAATGGTTGAAAATGAATGTGGAAGCACTGATGTTCTCCACAGTTTCAACTTTGGTGGCCTTTCATTCTACACTTAGATATATGCTTTCAACCACATTCTAGAAGCTTTTTTATACGTTCATGGTTCCCATGTCTGTATCTCCAGTTCTATCCTATCTTCAAGATCCAGACCAGCTTTTTCAAATGCTTGTCAACTTGGCTATCCCAACAGGTGCTTCAACCTAATACATTAAAAAAACTGAAAAATTATATCTCTTTAAACGTTCTCTCCTTTCCTATCATGGTTAATGGAATCAACATCCTCAAGTCTCTTAAGTAAAAAACTGACTCTGAGTCCCTCCTCTTCTTAACCATCTACACCCAAATCCTATCTATTTTCTTTCAGAAATATATTCACAGTAGGACCATTATCCCCCTTTTCTACCGCCACTAATTAATTCAGGCTTTTCTGATTTCTATCCTAGACTAATGACATGGTGCCCTATCTGGCCTCTCCTCCATCAATCTCTCCTATGCTGCATTTTTACACTCCTGCCATAATTATCTTCTTACCAAATATGATTACACCTTTCCCTTTGTTTAACAATTTCCCCTGATTTCCCACTAGCTTCTCTATAAAAGCCAAATTCTTTTGTCTGGGTATGATGCCCTTCATGATGTAACCCCAATACACTGTTCCAATTTCATTTCCTTCCACTCCCCACCACAACCTCAAGCTCCAAACCACAATGAACTTCTCACATATCTTTTCAAAACTCGATGCCTTTGCACATTTTGTTCTCTTTGCCTGAAATGCCCTTTCTTCCTCTTCTCTATGTAGCAAATTACCATTGTCTTCAAGAGTAATGAGAGGTCACCTCTTCTCTCAAGCCATCCCTGATGTTCCTAGCATCTTCCATAGCACTTATTTCTGTGTATTCAATCTATTTCCTCATGCAATCGCCTCTTCCACTAGACTGAATTCTTTAAGAGTAAGAATCATAGGTTTGTTTTTCATTTTTGAGTCCTGAATGCCTATGCAGAATGTCTTGAATATGGCTGAATAAATGCTTATTGGCTTAATAACAATTTCTTATGTCAAATCAGGATCCAATGAATGCCTTAGCCTGGAATCAACTCTTGAGCAGCCAAATGCTGGTATTTTACATATTTTACATATTCTATATTACATAACTTTTATTCTTTGAACCCTTCATTCCTTGACTAACTTCATTTAGGTTATTTAAATAAACATAATGAACTATCACATAGGGGAAAAAACACATTTAAATTTTATTCCTTATTAAAAGTTTAAGAAGTTTGGTAAAGGAAAATATAGAAACTATTAGCTAAATTAGCATCTATGAATTATCCTTGCATCCCTTTGGGTCATGAAAAATCAAGAATGTGACAATTTGACTAGATACATATGTATTACTAATCACATCATTCCTTATAATATCCAGAATTTCATTAATAAGATAAAAGAGTTTAATCTGAAGATCCCAAGAGATCATTCCAGCTACTAAAATTATATTCTCTTTCATTGGTTTGGGCTATAGCATTTTACAGGCTATTGCATTATAGCTGGTCATTTTATCAAACTGATCAAACTCCTCCTGTACTATCTCAGAAACACGTCAAGTTCCTTAAGGACAGAGAGCTTATACTTATCCCTCCTCCTCTCCAGGTAAAACATTCTGTGTACACCTTTGTTGAATTGTATTAAATGGAATGCTTTAGTCTTTCTTTACAAAATTCTAGATGATATTCTAATAAAGCGTACTCATCTATTATCTGATATAATAAAATAGAACACATGTGCATCAAAAAGAATAAAAAGACTTGCTTTTACTCTTGTGTAATATTTAGCAGAAATAGAGAAATATTTTTAAACACTCTTCGGGCAGAGGAAACTGAAAAGTAATTGCTGACTCAGTCACTAGAGATGAAAACAGTTTATTTCTGTCAACTAAAAGAGATAGTACATAGTAGACCCAGGAAAAGGAGAAATATTTTTTTTCACAGAATACAGGACTGTGATTGCAAAAAAAAAAAAAAAAAATTAGACACTGAGCAAAGCAAAAATATGGTGTTCACTTATTATGGAGACTTTTAAGTCTTGAGATGCAAAACAAATAACTAAACCAAAAGATAACTTGGACAATATTTCCTAATGCCTGAAAATCCTTAAAATTTTAAAGTCAACAATGTGAAAAATGAAAACCATTCTTATAACACTGGCAAGATAATCAAGTTATAAGATACCCTTACAATTTCATGCTCAGTCAGTACTCAGCTGTATTTTTTTCTGAGTGGGATGGGCAGTGAAACCCATAAGATTTGCCCTCTGGGACAGAGCCATTTAAAATACAGTGCTCTGCCCACTCATTAGACACAGGCAAGTGAATCATTCATCTCTAGCCAAAATTAAGCTGGTTAATTGCATGGCTATCAACCTTGACATTTAATGTTTACATTCAAAATTTAGGGTAAAGGATAAATGAGTTTTTAACAACAACAAAAATTATATGAAGTGGACCATTAATGAAACTCTAACTGGAGAGAAACTAAATAATTTTTTTTTTGGCAGTAGTATACAGTTAACTTTTTTTGTTTTTGTTTTTTTAACAGCAGTAGTAAATGTTTTAAAAGATATATTACTTGTTTTTCAGCCTGTCTTTTTCTTGACCACAACCAGCATAGGATATAATAATTCTAAAATAACAAACCTCCTAAGTTATGTTATTGTAGAGTAGTTTTACAGCCCAACCCAAAGCAAAATAAACATCAGTAATGAATTGTTCCCATGAATCGACCTAAGGAAAGACTGTCACTGAAGACTCATACTACATTTTTAAAAGCCTAAGAAAAGTCGAACTCTGAGGTATGACAGTTTCATTGCTAATTTATGGCATCCCAGATTTCATCTAATTGAGCAATTATTTAATTAGGAAATAATATCTCAAGAATCTTATTGGCTCTAGCTGTAATCATTTACAAACTACTGATAAACTTAATGATCTTTCAAAGGGTAAAACTGTTCATTTACTTAGTGCTACCTGTTGAAATTTAATGAAACCAAAATGCTGATTTGTTTCATCTGAAAGTAGGGGACAGGGCTTCCCTGGTGGCGCAGTGGTTGAGAGTCCGCCTGTCGATGCAGGGGACATGGGTTCGTGCCCCGGTCCCGGAGGATCCCACCACATGCCGCAGAGGGGCTGGGCCCGTGAGCCATGGCCGCTGGGCCTGCGCGTCTGGAGCCTGTGCTCCGCAACGGGAGAGGCCACAACAGTGAGAGGCCCGCGTACCGCAAAAAAATAAAATAAAATAAATAAAAGTAGGGGACAAATATGGTTTCTTATTACAAAACACAGAGGTAACTGATTCATCATGTTTTGTTTTTTTTTTTCATATTAGTTATTTGGCATCCAAGAAACTCAATACATCATGGGAAGGGGTGCAATAGGAGTCAAATTTCTGAAAATGAAAATGCTATTTTCATATACTCTTGCTGTTGGCTCCTAAATTCAGGCACTTAGAGAAACATATTTCCCTTAGTTAAATGTCCTGACTCAGGCAGAATTTATTTATTTTATTTTATTTTATTTTTTTATTTAACATCTTTTGTTATTAACATCTTTATTGGAGTATAATTGCTTTACAATGTTGTGTTAATTTCTGCTGTAAAACTAAGTGAATCAGCTATATGTATACATATATCCCCATATCCCCTCCCTCTTGCATCTCCCTTCCACCCTCCCTATCCCACCCCTCTAGGTCATCACAAAGCACCGAGCTGATCTCCCTGTGTTATGCAGCTGCTTTCCACTAGCTATCTATTTTACATTTGGTTGTGTATATATGTCAATGCCACTCTCTCACTTTGTCCCAGTTTACCCTTCCCCCTCCCTGTGTCCTCAAGTCTTTATTCTTTATTCCCGTCCTGCCTCTAGGTTCATCAGAACCTTTTTTTGTTTTTTTAGATTCCATATATATGTGTTAGCATATGGTGAGTCAGGCAGAATTTAAAAACAACTTTATTCTAAGCTGAATCGTTGTTACCTTGATGCTAAATGGTAGCAACAGATTAAATGTTTCATTCTTTCGTTTACCCCCCAAGAAGATCTTCTAGACTCAGTCATTCTTTGGAAACAAACACCTGATTAGCTTATTGATAAACATACAGAGGTGAAGCAAAAAGTAAATAAAATATATTTTCAAAATTCTAACTGGCTGTAATTACTATTTTCAAACTAGTATTCTCTTCTATTATTTGATTAGTCTAGGTTGAAAAATTAAATATAAAGCACCTAAATAAAAGATACTTATGAATCAGTTCATAAATTTAAGTCACATAAATCTAGGAAAGTGCATTCTTATTTCAGAATTCTTATTTGAAAATTTAGATGCTTCAGAATTTTGCCAACAATAAATGAGTTTTTATATTCCATCAACTGCAAGGCCAATAATGAGGGTTTGTACTTAGCATGGTGTCTTTCATTTTTGGCCTTCAAAACACTTTATGGGCCTTAATTAATTCTCACCACACCCCTTGAGACAGGTTGATATTATTATCCCCTTTTTATAGTTGAGGAAATGAAGACAAAAAGAGATTAGTGTGAGATTTACCTAGTGACATAGAATAAATCAGGAACTCATTCAGTGTGACTACAGAACTCCTCGCAGATAACCATGTTGTTGGCCTCTTCATTTCTCCTTCCTATCAGTATCAATGTTTTAACATTCTCCACAGAAAAAGTTTCTCACTTAGCAACACAGTTAAGTTGAATTACTTTCTCATTCTGAAAAATTTACATTGCCTCTTTGAAGATTTATTTTATTGCTTTCTTTTTGCTACCAAGTGTATTGACATTTTGCAACTAAATGTACAACTTGGTACCCTGAGAAAATTAGAGTATGCCTTACTTACAATGAGATATAAAACTTTCAGGAAATGTCTAGCATACAGTTTGGATCATTTATAGGGATATTTTAGAGTCCACAGAGGCCATTCATCAGAAATCTTTATGTAATATTATTATGATACAACCACATGAAGTGACTCACGTTGGCTTGTTCAGGCTTGTGCTCTTTGTGAACTGAAGACCTGCCATAAACCCAGTTATGACTAGTTTCTCTGCCTACTGCATTATGCCTCACATTGACTGTGAAAGTAAAATCTGTGTATCCATTTTTCTATTAGAGTTCAATAGCAAATGTCTGCTACTGAAGAGAAATGAAAAAAGAAAAATGACACTTTTTCCTTCCTTTTTTTGTTGAGACATTCCAAAAAGTTTATCTTCAGGATTAACCAAATCTAATAGCTTTGCTTTTCTATCCCTTACATGACTAGCATCTCTTATTAAGAGAGATAACGCCCATCTTTCAAAACAAAAAATCTTGTCTAGGTAGAAATGCTTATTGGGAGATATCTCTATTATTAGATTCATTCCAAGTTTGGTTTGCTTATGCTGTTTGGTTTTCTTGTGATGTCCTACTACCCCATTAAATCATGTCAGATCATGCCACCAACAAATGGTCTCTCTTCACATTGAACTCTTTCTTCTTCCCCTGATCAACTTTGGATAATTTGTATAAAATACAACGCAATGATTATTGTTGAGGAAAAAGGGAGAAATGGCAAAAACACACCATTTTTTTAAAATTTTTCCTTATTTTAATTACCAAATCATTTTGTAAGATTTTGGACTATAATATTTGAAGGAAAAAAACCCACCATTTTATTTCTGAAATTTTTGAAACTACACTATTCAAATATTTTATGCTTTACCTTTCACGCCCACTCACTTTTCTTACATAAAACCACCAATTTTTAAGTTTAGGATATTATTAATCATATTATTTTAGTAGTAAACATGTTGTTTTAAAATTCTGCTGTAATACACAGGGAACTCTGCTTAATATTCTGTAATAACCTAAATGGGAAAAGAATTTTAAAAAGAATAGATACAGGTATATGTATAACTGAATCACTTCGCCATACACCTGAAACTAACACAACATTGTTAATCAATTTTACTCCAGTATAAAGTAAAAATTAAAAAGAGTAAAAAAAATTCTGCTATACTAAATGATAGTAAATTAAAGTTCACCATATTGCGTATACATATATATTATATATATATATATATTCTTTTTTATTAAGGAAAATCACAAGACTTTTCAATACAAATGAATAATTTAAGTCTCACGTTTGATAGAACCCTGTTGTCAGCAAATCTCAATTGCTGGATATTTTAAATATTTTCCAAAGTCCACCAGTATGTGCCCATATAGTTTGGATACGTTATAAAATAATCTTTTCCTCTTAAAATAGAAATATGTTCTATTTCCTCGGAGAGCTTTCAAAAGACGGACACATCTTCTTTCAATATTTATTGCAACTTATAATGGAATTCTTACTCTAAGGTTTGGATAGAATCAGTCATACTTACTTGTCAAATACTCCCAAATATTTATTTTAGGGAGTAGTTGATAAAGCTGCCTGTTCTATCTGGTAGCTTAAACTAGGTCAATTTCACCATTTGGAGCTAAGCACCATTCAGCACCCTTATCTCTCTAACAGCTAATCTTAAGTAGTTAAGTAGTAATATACTGGCATTCCTCTTTTTAACTGAGGCAGCAAGCATACAGAACAAAACAAACAAACAAAAAGGAACTGTGCAATAATCCTTGCTGATTTGGTGGTAGAAAGCTTGGTAAACTACCTTAAATTCAAAATAAAGAAACTTAAAACCATTTTCACACAGTTGGTGGATTCTTTCCTGTGCAGGACTAAGACATCATGGAATATATTTAATGAACTGTACAAGGAGTGAAGCCTTTTTGCTCTTATAGACTTCATGTCAGAAATAGAGCAAAGCACATTAAATTCTTCTCTCATTGTAGTAAAAGCCCTGTTCGATTTCCTACATTACTGCCTGTTGCTGTATATCATGAATTTTTATGATATAATGTGAATAATATGATGCTTATTAGTAGTAGTGGTAGTCTTTCCAATAATCGTTCTATCATGCCTTAATAAACCAGACTCACATGTGCTCCAGGCATATGAGTTCAGTTTCAAAAGCTCTTTTATTTTTCACTGAGAGCAACTGACCAAAACCTCCTCCCTCTTTTCCAGAATCAACTCTTCATTGTTGCTTCCTTTTTGATTTACAGTGAATGAAAAACTGCTCTAATATTATTGAGGTCTGTTTTTTATAGAAAATTAGCTCTGCTGAAAAAAAATACATATGTATTAATTAGTAGCCTATGCAAGACATAATTATTTGAAAGTAAACAATATGAAAGTGGATGAAGTAGATAATAAAGGAGGATATTTATTCATCATAAAACATTTCTCTGTGTCAAGCAATGTCCCAGGCACTGGGGAGACAAGATGCAGAAACAGCTTTGCTCTCAGAAACTGACAATTTAGTTAGATTAAATAGAAACTGTTTCTTTCTTTGCAATTCATGATGAATCTTTCATTTTTCCCCCATTCAAATATTTATCATCTTAGTTTGGGCACTTATCACTTCCTGCTTAGATCACTGCAATGGTCTCCTCTAAAAAGAGGCTAAAATGATTTAGCCTCTGGTAAATCCCCCCCACTTGATCCTTCCTGGATTGACTATTCATTCTACCTTCTACTTTGATTATATTCATGCAGGTTTGTGTAATCCTGCTCAAAAAGCTTAAGAACTAATGCCTTTGGAATAAAGTTTTAATTTCTTAGTCTAGCCTCAGTGCTTCTAAAATCAGATGCCAATCTCCTCATCAATTTTAACTGCTGCAATATCCCTATACATACTATAAGTTAAACTATACAGTATATCAAACCATTCCCTATATATGACCCATACTTTCCCATATTTCCATATTTTTATCTTGGATAACACTGTTCCTTTGTTTAGAATTCCCTCTGTTAAAATCCTACACATCTAAGGTCAAGGTCATGTGCCACTTTTTCCGTAAAACCTACCTAGAATTCCTCCAGCCGAAACTACTCACAGGCACTCCCACACCCTTCCTCCCTCTCTCTCTCTCATCTAAATGCTTTCACTTCTTTGTATCACTCTTATGGCACCAATCAAATACTACCTTGTATTGTTATGTTTATTTCTTTCTTCCTTACAAGCATATTAAAAACGCCCACATAACTCTTGGCATATGTCATATACGTTGAGCGCTTAGTAAATATTTGTGAGGTGTTGAATGAATACAGTGAGAGGAACAAGTGTGCAGAGATGAGAGCAAATACTTTGGTGGAGATAAATGTCATGGAAAGCTTTGTAAAGAATAAAAGAAGTGGAGCTTAAATTTAATATTGAAGAAAGGAATTTTAGTCACAATTGTGTGTTGATTTATAGTTTCCTTACAAGAAAGCTCCAATTTCTCACATAAGCATTTCATTCATTTATAAAATATGGGGGAGGTACAAAAAAGTGTTGAAGTCAATAGGTGAAATCATCATAAAAATTTCAGAAAAGAGAGGAAATTCAAAATATCTAAAAGAGAACTTGTTCATGGTAGCAGAATTATTTATAGCCCAAGCGATTTAGATGACCAGATTTTATGTCCTAAAATATCTATTTACTTTTGTCCTCTCTATATTTATGGTGTCATCATGGTAAGTAGGCCCATCTGGGATAGGAGTAACTTTTCTGATTATTTGATACATATAACCTACTTCCTTCTGGCTCACATAGCTTTAAGGTGAACAGCCTCCTGACCACTAAAAGGTTTTGGATGCGTAGTGTTTTGAAAAAGGAACACAAGGAGAGAAGAGGAAAGGGATTGCAACTGTTAGAAGTAGCACAGGAGATGCCTCCCCTCAAAGCCACTGGTTTCAGAGCCCCCTGCTTGCTTCTCCACTGCAGTCTTTCTCCCTTCTCTCACTTAAGATATAGTACTTGATTCAAAAGGAATGCTAGCTGACTACAGAAAGAAGATGAAAAATAGTTGCGTAAAGCATTTATTTGCCTATGGATGAAGAAACGCTGAGACACCACCAAATGAACCCATTCTCCCCACTCTGAGTGATCCCACGCAGGCAAGGAGCTGTCGGGAGGTATCATTTCCTCTCTTCCACTACTATTTTAAAGAGATGAAACAGGCAAATGTTCTTCAGGCTGGATTTGGACCTCAAAACTCTGAAAAGGGTGAATTTCTGGTAGGGCAAGATAGTCTTGGGGAGGAATTCTTCAAACATACAAGGTCAAACTACTCTGGAGAATAACACAATAGAGTATTTGCCTAGGCTTGCAGAACAATCTGCATTCATTCAAGCCAAAGATAGTGGGGGAGGTTCACGGGCCTCCCACACTGGAAAGTGTGCTTAATGATTTGGCATCCTGAGAATTTATCCAGACTAGCGGGAGGAAGTCTAACTCTACAGATGTGCTTCTGTGAGAATTCTTCTTTCATTTCCTACTCCTGTTGAGAATGCAACTGGCCGCACATGTGGTAACCAGATGGCTCCCCAGTTCACTCAGAATATGAGGTGGTGAGAAGTCAACAGGACAAAGGGAAGATGGGTCGGCCTCTTACTGTACACCAACAACACATTCATCAAATCAAGCTCATCTATGTACAACTTTGTTTTTTAATAGCTCAGAGCAACATTTTTATCGATCAATCCAGAGTATATTTTCAAATTACACATATAACCCGTTTCTCACTTTGCTAAGAAGAATAAATCCATATTAAAATAAACTAAAAGTTTTAATTCCCAGCATTTCTATTACTTTGTAATGATATTAAAAAAAAAGTAGACAGGATATAAAAATCTTAAATGTATAAGATGTTAAGTATTTTCTAACACTATGATAGACTATTAAGATGCTCTCAGGCACACAAATTTTCTTGAAAGCTAGCACTTCAGCTCATCCACAATATCATAACTGATCCCCAAATGGGACACATAGTTGAAGCATGAAAGACCTTCAAGTTCCTTTTGAATGGTTGCAGATAAAATTGTGTTTGGCTTTTTGAAAGCAACTCAGATATAAAGCACATGAAAAATAAAGACATGGATGTAGCATTTTTATGTAGCACATGCTTATGTAGCAAAAATAATCCAGTATTCAGTGCTTTAGCCCAGGATCAGATAAGATTCAGCTTGCTTACAATGCTTGTTACCTATGCCTTCCCCATCTTCCTGTTTAAATTTCGTTGACAGCTGACCATTTCCTACATTAAACTTTCAAACTCCTTTGTTTGGCCTTTCTCCTCACATTCCTCCCTAACACTTCAGATGTACTCCAACTACTTCCTTACATAAAAATCCTGATCAAGACAAACTGGTCTATTTACTGTTTCCTTAACACATCATTCACATTCTTTCTACCTTCATGGTTTCCGCTCAACACTTTCGCATGTTTTTTATCCCTTCTCTATTACCTTTCTTGAAGATGCAGTTTAAGTGCTACCTCTTCCAGGAAGCCTTTCCCAACTCTCTCCCTACCAACAGAGCCGCAGACATTCACACCCTTGTGGAACACCCCCTTTCCTGTACTCTGACAAGTATTATCAGGACTGCCTTTTCGTCTTTACTTCATGCCTTCATACTGCCTATATTTATTCCCTCATCCCAAGGTCAAGGATCAGGTCTACTGTCTATTTTTATGCACAGAAACTGGAACTAAAAAGTATTCAATAATACTGTCACAGATAATAATGTTGATGTGATGATAATGGACATATGACAAACAAAGACTAGCCTGGGATCTCTTAGGAAATTATTGGCCACAAAAACATGAAAACACCCTGTTCCTTTGCTAAATTCTCTAGATATAAAAGTAACTTATACCATGTTTTGACAATAATCACCTATTTCCTCATTTCTTTATGGTAATTATATTCATTTTGGTATACCTCTTTCAGGACTGCATTTTAAAATTACATACTATATATAGAAATATTATTCAAAAGTATGATGTCTCACACTTGAAAACTCAGTACAGAATATTATTTCAAGAGATTTTATTTAACTTGTAGTTGGATTTTTAGTGTTTCTCCCCCTAAGTGCTATAGTAATTCCTTTATCTATACCAGCCCATTCTGGTTTACTTACACCTCTGAATTTTCTGATAATTGATAATTCGTGAAATAGACAAGAGACATATATACCTGAGAATGTACTGTAATCCTCTGAAAACTTTCTATAACTGAGAATCAGAATTGTTAATTCTAGTCTTGGCTATACTACTGTGTCACTTTTCTATCAGTAAAATGTGAATAATAATAACAATCCTTTTCTTATTGCATATTAGATAATAGATATGAGATAACAGATCTGAAAATCCTTACAGGAATGGTAATACATAAAGTCAAAGTATTATCCATCAAGATAAAAGTCAGATCTCTTCACTGTCTGAAAAAATATTTTTTTTTTAAGTTACTAAGCACCTATAATGTGCCAGGCAGTCGTTGCCTGGGAACTGAAAGATAAATAAGACCAAGGACAGGTTCTAGATCTCAAAATACAGTAGAGACAAGGAGTTAAATAAATAGAACAGAGGTCAGGAAACCTCACAGCCTGTTTTCACAAGGCTTTTGAGTTAAGAATGGTTTTTACAGATAAACATTTGAAATCAATTTGATAAATGAGAACACTAACTTTGAACCACAATTAAGAGAAATGTTATCCCCTCCAAAAGAATTCCATTCTTCTGGTAAGTTTATCTGTATTACAAAAACAAGTGTATTCAATTGTTTTTATTTTTGTCAATGAAAATGATTAAAATTTGTTTTCTCTCTTATTATATAAGTACCTACATAATATCTTTGGGTTTACCTCTTGGCCTGAAGGCTTAAAATATTTACAACTGTGGACTTTACAGAAAAAGTGTGCTGAATCCTGAAATAATTAAACATATAATGTGGTAAATACAGTGATAGAGAATATAACTTGAGAATTTAAGTTACTGTGAAAACTTTGGGAAGGAACACCCAAATCAGTCTGGTGTCATGGTTTCAGGGTAGACTTCTGGGAGAAGAACATTGGACTGAGTCTGAAAAACTAAGTAGGAGCAAACAAAACAAAAGGGATGATGGGCAGAAGGATCATCAAGGATAGTTGGTGGGTTAGTTCAGGTCCTCAGGTAAACAGATGCCCAGATGCAATTCAATGTGATTATTTAAGAGGTGAGGATGTTTAACTGGATATTCCTACCATGGACTAGATTCCAATTATAACCAGCTGCCTGATGGTGTGTATAACCAGTTGTGGAAGAGCTCTGTGAGTGGGAGTAGGGATCTCTACTGAGAAGACACCGTAATCTCTATTACTCCTATGGACATGGTCCTTGTTACATGTTCTCTTATCAGTGTGTTCACTGTTCATTTTTTAAAATTGCATTGTTTTATACAAAAAGTAAGATAATTTTTTTTTTTTACAGAGAAAAGTCTGCAGAAAATAAAACGAATTAAAAAAAATAAAGTATTGGGCTTCCCTGGTGGTGCAGTGGTTGAGAGTCAGCCTGCCGATGCAGGGGACACGGGTTTGTGCCCTGGTCCGGGAAGATCCCACGTGCCGCGGAGCAGATGGGCCCGTGAGCCATGGCCGCTGAGCCTGCGCGTCCGGAGCCTGTGCTCCGCGATGGGAGAGGCCACAACAGTGAGAGGCCCGCGTACTGCAAAAAAATAAAAAAAATAAAGCCTTTGCAGTGACCTCCAAATTTTAAATACCTTCAGTAACAGATAGTGAATAGAACACATGTATATATTTATCCCTCTCTCTCACAAAACATCACAAAAATAGTGGCAGAAGAGGAGTGTTTAAAGATATAAAACCTCAAAGAAAAGAAGAGCTGGAGAGAAAATAGCAGCGAGAACTGTCAAAAATAAGTTAGCACAAGGCAGACCGCAGAAGCAAGAAGAACTACATTTCTGCAGTCTGTGGAAGGAAAACCACATTCACAGAAAGACAGACAAAATGAAAAGGCATAGGACTTTGTACCAGATGAAGAAACAAGATAAAACCCCAGAAAAGCAACTAAATGAAGTGAAGGTAGGCAACCTTCCAGAAAAAGAATTCAGAATAATGACACTGAAGATGATCCAGGACCTCGGAAGAAGAATGGAGGCAACAATCGAGAAGATGCAAGAAATGTTTAACAAAGACCTAGAAGAATTAAAGAACAAACAACTAAAAGAATTAAAGAACAAACAAACAGAGATGAACAATACAATAACTGAAATGAAAAATACACTAGAAAGAATCAATAGCAGAATAACTGAGGGAGAAGAACAGATAAGTGACCTGGAAAACAGAATGGTGGAATTCACTGCCACGGACCAGAATAAAGAAAAAAGAATGAAGAGAAATGAGGATAGGCTAAGAGACCTCTGGGACAACATTAAATACAACAACATTTGCATTATAGGGGTCCCAGAAGGAAGAGAAAGAGAAAGGACCCGAGAAAATATTTAAAGAGATTATAGTCAAAAAATTCCCTAACATGGGAAAGGAAAGAGCCACCCAAGTCCAGGAAGCACAGAGTCCCATACAGCATAAACCCAAGGAGAAACACGCCAAGACACAGAGTAATTAAATTGGCAAAAATTAAAGACAAAGAAAAATTATTGAAAGCAACAAGGGAAAAACAACAAATAACATACAAGGAAACTCCCATAAGGTTAACAGCTGATTTCTCAGCAGAAACTCTACAAGCCAGAAGGGAGTGGCATGATATACTTAAAGTGATGAAAGGGAAGAACCTACAACCAACATTACTCTACCCAGCAAGGATCCCATTCAGATTCGATGGAGAAATCAAAAGCTTTACAGACATACAAAAGCTAAGAGAATTCAGCACCACCAAACCACCTCTACAACAAATGCTAGAGGAACTTCTCTAAGTGGGAAACACAACAGAAGAAAAGGACCTACAAAAACAAACCCAAAACTATTAAGAATATGTTAATAGGAACATACATATTGATAACTACCTTAAACGTGAATGGATTAAATGCTCCAACCAAAACACAGGCTTGCTGAATGACAAGACCCATATATATGCTGTCTACATGAGACCGACTTCAGACCTAGGGACACATACAGACTGAAAGTGAGGGGATGGAAAAAGATGTTCAATGCAAATGGAAATCAGAAAGGTGGAGCAGCAATACTCATATCAGATGAAATACACTTTAAAATAAAGAACGTTACAAGAGACAAGGAAGGACACTACATAATGATCAAGGGATCAATTCAAGAAGAAGATAAAAAAATTACAAATATATATGCACCCAACACAGGAGCACTTCAATACATATGGCAAGTGCTAACAGCTATAAAAGAGGAAATCGACAGTAACACAATAAGAGTGGAGAACTTTAACACCTCACTTACACCAATGGCCTGATCATTCAGACAGAAAGTAAATAAGGAAACAGAAGCTTTAAATGACACAACAGACCAGATAGATTTAGTTGATATTTATAGGACATTCCATCCCAAAACAGCAGATTACACTTTCTTCTCAAGTGCAAATGGAACAGTCCCCAGGATAGATCACATCTAGGGTCACAAATCAAGCCTAAGTAAATATAAGAAAATTGAAATCATATCAAACCTCTTTTCTGACCACAATGCTATGAGATTACAAATGAACTACAGGGAGAAAAACGTAAAAAACACAAACACATGGATGCTAAACAATACGTTACTAAATAACCAAGAGGTCACTGAGGAAATCAAAGAGGAAATCAAAAAATACCTAGAGACAAATGACAATGAAATCACAACAATCCAAAACCTATGGGATGCAGCAAAAACAGTTCTAAGAGGGAAGTTTATAGCAGTACAAGCCTAACTCAAGAAACAAGAAAAATCTCAATAAACAATCTAACCGTACATCTAAAGAAAGTAGAGAAAGAAGAACAAAAAAACCCCCAAAGTTAGTAGAAGGAAAGAAATCATAAAGATCAGAAATAAATGAAATAGAAACAAAGAAAACAATAGCAAATATCAATAAAACTAAAACCTGGTTCTTTGAGAAGATAAACAAAATTGATAAACCTTTAACCAGACTCATCAAGAAAAAGAGGGAGAGGACTCAAATCAATAAAATGAGAAATGTAAAAGAAGTTACAATGGACACCACAGAAATACAAAGCATCATAAGAGACTACTACAAGCAACTCTATGTAAATAAAATGGACAACCTAGAATGGGCAAATTCTTAGAAAGGTATAGCCTTCCAAGACTGAACCAGGAATAAATAGAAAATATGAACAGACAAATCACAAGTAATGATATTGAAACTGTGATTAATATTCATCCAACAAACAAAAGTTCAGGACTAGATGGCTTCACAGGTGAATTCCATCAAACATTTAGAGACGAGCTAACACCCATCCTTCTCAAACTCTTCCAAAAAATTGGAGAGGAAAGAACACTCCCAAACTCATTCTATGAGGCCACCATCACCCTGATACCAAAAGCAGACATAGGTACTACAAAAAAAGAAAATTACAGACCAATATCACTGATGAATACAGATGCAAAAATCCTCAACAAAATACTAGCAAACATAATCCAACAACACATTAAAAGGATCATATACCATGATCAAGTGGGATTTATCCCAGGGATGCAAGGATTCTTCAATATACACAAATCGATCAATGTGATAGACCACATTAACAAACTGAAGAAGGAAAACCATATGATCATCTCAACAGACGCTAAAAGAGATTTTGACAAAATTCAACACCAATGTATGATAAAAACTGTTCAAAAAATGGGCATAGAGGGAAGCTACCTCAATATAATAAAGGCCATATATGACAAACCCACAGCAAACATCATTCTCAATGGTGAAAAACTGAAAGCATTTCCTCTAAGATCAGGAACAAGACAAGGATGTCCACTCTCACCACTATTATTCAACATAGTTTTGGAAGTCCTAGCCACGGCAATCAGAGAAGAAAAAGAAATAAAATGAATACAAATTGGAAAAGAAGAAGTAAAACTGTCACTGTTTGCAGATGACATGATACTATACATAGAGAGTCCTAAAGATGCCAGAAAACTACTAGAGGTAATCAGTGAATTTGGTAAAGTTGCAGGATACA
Source organism: Tursiops truncatus (assembly GCF_011762595.2). Taxonomy (NCBI): domain Eukaryota; kingdom Metazoa; phylum Chordata; class Mammalia; order Artiodactyla; family Delphinidae; genus Tursiops; species Tursiops truncatus. The sequence continues at coordinate 101,526,805 of NC_047038.1, forward strand.
AAATTAATGCACAGAAATCTCTTGCATTCCTATATACTAACAATGAAAGATCAGAAAGAGAAATTAAGAAAACAATTCCATTAACCATTGCAACAAAAAGAATAAAATACCTAGGAATAAACCTACCTAAGGAGGTAAAACAGCTGTACTCAGAAAACTATAAGACACTGATGAAAGAAATCAAAGATGACACAAACAGATGGAGAGATATACCATGTTCTTCGATTGGAAGACTCAATATTGTGAAAACGCCTATACTACCCAAAGCAATCTACAGATACAGTGCTATCCCTATCAAATTACCCTTGGCATTTTTTACAGAACTAAAACAAAATATCTTAAAATGTGTATGGAGACACAAAAGACCCCAAATAGCCAAAGCAGTCTTGAGGGAAAACAATGGAACTGGAGGAATCAGACGCCCAACTTCAGACTGTACTACAAAACTACAGTAATCAAGACAATATGGTACTGGCACAAAAACAGAAATATAGATCAACGGAACAGGATAGAAAGCCCAGAGATAAACCCACACACCTATAGTCAAGTAATCTGTGACAAAGGAGTCAAGGATATACAATGGAGAAAATACAGTCTCTTTTATAAGTGGTGCTGGGAAAACTGGACAGCTACATGTAAAAGAATGAAATTAGAACACTCCCTAACACCATACACAAAAATAAACTCATAATGGATTACAGACCTAAATCTAAGACTGGACACTATACAACTCTTAGAGGAAAACACAGGAAGAATACTCTTTGACTTAAATCACAGCAAGATCTTTTTTGATCCACCTCCTAGAGTAATGGAAATAAAAACAAAAATAAACAAATGGGACCTAATGAAACTTCAAAGCTTTTGCAAAGCAAAGGATACTACAAACAAGCCGAAAAGACAACCCTCAGAATGGGAGAAAATATTTGCAAACGAAATCAACTGACAAAGGATTAATCACCAAAATATATAAACAGCTCATGCAGCTCAATATTAAAAACACAAACAACCCAATCCAAAAATGGGCAGAAGACCTAAATAGACATTTCTCCAAGGAAGACATACAGATGGCCAAGAAGCACATGAAAAGCTGCTCAACATCACTAATTATTAGAGAAATGTAAATCAAAACTACAATGAGGCATCACTTTACATCAGTTAGAATGGGCGTCATCAAAAAATCTACAAACAACAAATGCTGGAGAGAGTGTGGAGAAAAGGGAACCCTCTTGCACTGTTGGTGGGAATGTAAATTGATTCAGCCACTAAGGAGAACAGTATGTAGGTTTCTTAAAAAACTAAAAGTAGGGCTTCCCTGGTGGCGCAGTTATTGAGAGTCCGCCTGCCGATGCAGGGGACACGGGTTCGTGCCCCGGTCCAGGAAGATCCCACATGCTTGCGTACCGCAAAAAAAAAAACTAAAAGTAGAATTACCATATGACCCAGCAATCCCACTACTGGGCATATACCCAGAGAAAACCATAATTCAAAAAGACACATGCACCCCAATGTTCATTGCAGCACTATTTATAATAGCCAGGACATGGAAGCAACCTCAGTGAATGCTCATCAACAGACGAATGGATAAAGAAGTTGTGGTACATATATACAATGGAATATTATTCAGCCATAAAAATGAACGACATTGGGTCATTTGTGGTGACATGGATGGACCTAGAGACTGTCATACAGAGTGAAGTAAGTCAGAAAGAGAAAAACAAATATTGTATATTAACGCATATATGTGGAACCTAGAAAAATGGTACAGATGAACCTGTCTGCAGGGCAGAAATAGAGACACAGATGTAGAGAACAAACATATGGGCACCAAGGCAAGAAAGTGGTGGTGGGATGAATTGGGAGATTGGGACTGATATGTATACACTAATATGTGTAAAATAGATAACTAATAAGAACCTACTGTATAAAAAAAGAAAATTCAAAAAATAAATGTTAGTATCTGGAAAGCGTATGATCAGGTAAGTAGTAAACGACTTTTTAGCAGACCAGAGGAAGCTGAAAAGTAAGTGCCTATAGCTGGGAACATCAAGAAGCAGACAAACCTTGGAAAAATCTTGGAAAGCTTCAGGAATTGGAGGTGCCAGTGGGAGTCACAAATAGGAGGCTTGGTTAAAAGTTCAAATAAGAAACAGGCTCCTCCCCTCTATCCCCCCCAGCTCCTAACAACCGCGTGAAGCAAGGTGACCACCTTCCCCAACTCAAAAGATGACTAGACGTTTTTCCTTTGTAGATTTTGAACCAGAGGGACTCTGGACTTGAAGTTACTAAGCACAGATAAGGGCTAGAATGCCATACTAAAATCAGGTGAATTAATTAGAAATCTGTATTCTGAATAATAAGAATTAAGCTGTTCTCCTGTGTAGCTCTGAGAACACTGTCTGTAGCATTCTGGGATATCTGGCTGGATATCTTCTGATAACTGTTCGTTGAAGCCCAACAAATGATTTCTTGATCATATAGTAAATGTATAATTTAATTCATAAATTTTTAAATGTACAATTTAAATGTGTAATTTTTACATGGTCAGCTATGCCATGTGTCAGGCCCCCTATTCAAAAAGCAGGAACAAAAAAAGAGTCACTAAAAATGTTAAAATATAAAGTTTTTTCCTATCTTTCTCAGTCTCTCTTTCAACTTGTTATGGTGTTTTTATTTGCTATTTAACACTTTCTAAGGAAAGAAAAATTTTTAATTTAAATTATTACCTTGATTTTCACCATTCATCTTTGTATTGTACAGTACCAGTTTTCAATGCAAATATGAGAACATTTAATTCATATACAGAATCACCAAAATTATTCAATTTGTATTTTGTAGCTCATACATGCATATGTATTTTGTTCTTACCAAAACAGTGGAACCGATACATAAAACGAACTCAACTATTTATTTCAAGTCTTGATATGCATAAATTCTACCAATACTCTCTACTTCTGGCTTATTGGTATCATCACTTTCACCATAAGTGTTTTACAAATACTGCAAAGTAACAGGAGTAAGAAAGACTATGACAGGGTTCCATGCTCATCTGTGTTACTTAGAATGTCACTGCCTTCTTTCTGCATTAGAAACAATTCTGGTTCAAACAGAAAACATGGCTTCTAGGGGTTGTCTGCCCCCACTTGGTCATAGACATTAACTTGCTTACTTCTACCACATTTGAGTCTCACTAAATTCTCACGCACTGGAATTATGTGTTTATGGGGCATCTTGAACACTGTATGTGAATGGGCAGCAAGTAATGGCAGATATATTGCACATATTCCAGTGTTTCAACAGACTTTAACTATAATACAAAGTTCAGAGATAAAATTATTAAGAATTTTGGGGACTTTCCTGGTGGTGCAGTGGTTAAGAATCCACCTGACAATGCAGGGGACATGGGTTCAAGCCCTGGCCCAGGAAGATCCCACGTGCCGTGGAGCCACTAAGCCTGTGCACCACAACTACTGAGCTTGCGCTCTAGAGCCTGCGAGCTACAACTACTGAGCCCGCGTGCCACAACTACTGAAGCCCGCGTGCCTAGAGCCCATGCTCCACAACAAGAGAAGCCACCGCAATAAGAAGTCTGCACACCGCAGCGAAGAGTAGCCCCTGCTTGCTGCAACTAGAGAAAACCCAAGCACAACAACGAAGACCCCAATGCAGCCAAAAATTAATAAATTAATTTTTTAAATTATTAAGATTTCAAGACAGGGCTTCCCTCGTGGTGCAGTGGTTAGAAATCTGCCTGCCAATGCAAGGGACGCAGGTTCGAGCCCTGGCCTGGGAAGATCCCACATGCCACGGAGCAACTAGGCCCATGCATTGCAACTACTGAGCCTGAGCTCCAGAGCCTGCAAGCCACAACTGAGCCCACGTGCCACAACTACTGAAGCCCACGCGCCTACAGCCTGTGCTCCACAACAAGAGAGACCACGACAATGAGAGAAGCCCACGCACCACAACGAAGAATAGCCCCCACTCACCGCAACTAGAGAAAGCCCGCACACAGCAAGAAAGACCCAACACAGCCAAAAATAAATAAATAAATTTATTTAAAATTAAAAAAAAAGAATTTCAAGATAGCAACAGAACATTAAACCAAGTGAACAATTGTGTTAATTATTCACTAATCAATGAATTATTCATCCATAAGTCATGAATAATTATGTACTTTGCCTTCTGGATATCTTCCTTAGTGAAATGTTTGTTAAAAACTTTTGCTCATTTTTAAAAGTTGTTTGTTTTCTCATTATTGAGTTTTAAGAGTTCTTTATATATTCTGGATATAAATTCTTAATCAGATGTCTTTTTAACAACTATTTTCTCCTGATCTGTGGCTTGTTTTTTTCATTTTTGCAAGGGGGTCTTTTGAAGAACACAAGGTTTTAATTTTGATAAAATTTATCAATTTTTTTCTTTTATGGATCATGCTTTTTATGTCCTAAGAAATCTCTGCTAACCAAAGGTCACAAGAATTTTCTTCTATGTTTTCTTCTAAAATTTTTATAGGTTTCACATTTTGGTCTATGATCCATTTCAAGTTAATTTTTTTATATAATAGAGGTAAGTTTCAGGTTCAACTTTTTGCATATGATGTTCAATTGTGTCAGCATCATTTGTTGAAAATCTGTTACACCATTGAATCACCCTGTCATCTTTGTTGAAACCATTTGACCATGGTTATGTGGGCATCTTTTTGTGTTTATTTATTTATTTATTTATTTATTTATTTTGGCTGTGCCGGGTCTTAGTTGTGGCACACAGGATCTTGGTTGCGGCATGTTTTTTTAGTTGCAGCATGCATGTGGGATCTATTTCCCTGACCAGGGATCAAACCCGGGCCCCCTGCATTGAGAGCACAGAGTCTTACCCACTCGACCACCAGGGAAGTCCCTGTGTTCTCTTTATCTGTATGTCTACCCTTACTCTAAAACTGCACTGTCTTGAATACTGTAGCTTTATAAGTATTGAAATCAGGTAGTGTGAGACTTTTCACTTTTTCTATTTCAAAATAATTTTTCCTGTACTAGATCCTTTGCATTTCCAAACAAATTTTAGAGTATGCCTGTCAATTTCTACCTGAAAAGTTGCCTCAATTTTTATTTGAATTGCACTGATTCTATGACAAACGTGAGATAAATTTACATCTTAAAAAAGAGCAAGTCTTTCAATCTATGAACATGGCATATCTCTCAATTTATTAGGTCTTCTTTCATTTCTCTCACCAATGTTTTATAGTTTTCAGTGTATAAATCTTCCACATTTTTCTTAGATTTATTCCATAATCATGTTTTGATGCTGTTGTGATACTTTTAATGTTCCAATTTCTAATTGCTTATGGCAAATATACAGAAATATAACTGATTTTGTATCCAGTGAACCACCTAAATACACTCATTAATTCTGGTAGATTTTTTTGTGGCTTTTTGGGTTTTGAGGGAGACAATAATGCTATCTGAAAATATGAGTTTTATTTCTTCCTTTCTGTTTTGTATGCATTTTATTTATTTTCTTGCCTTACTGCTCTGACCAGCGTGTCCAATACAATATTTAACATAAGTAGTTTGAGCTGAGACCTATTTGCTATTCCTGATCTTAGAACTAAACATCTCTCACCATTAAGTATGACGTTAGCTCTAGTTTTTTTCTAGTGTATCAGGTTGAGGACATTATCTTCATAATTTGCTGAGTGGGTTTTTTTTTAATCATGAATGACAAAGTTTTTTCAAACTCTTTTTCATATACTAAGATGATCATATGTTTTTTTCTTTTTTTTGCCTGTTAATATGGTGAATTACATTGATTGCTTTTCAAATTGCAAACTCTGCATTTCTGGAATAATCCCCACTTGGTTATGGTGTAGTAATTCATTCAAACATAAAAATATAGACAAGAATTGCAAGACATTTGAGAGGAGACTCTAACATGAAAGAAAAGACCAAAATAAACATGAAAAAAAAAAGGCACGCGGAAAAAAGAGAGTACAATGAACAGAGAAAATATTCAAAAGTAGCATTGGTACCTACAGTGAGATAAACTACCCTAGGAAAAATAACACAACACTGTATATTTTTAAAAGAATGATACAAAGAACTTAAAAGAGTTCCTGTAATTAAAATTTTATTTTAATGACATTAAAAAATTTTCTGGAAAAAAGAGCAGAAAATTAAGAAGGGGGTTGGGGGAGAACATAAGAAAATTAGAGGATCAGCATGTGATTGATGGTAGTTCCACAAAGAGAGAGCAGAGATATGGGGCAGTGGGGGCGGATAGGCAGATGAATTAATAGTGACATTACAAGAAAATTTCCCTAAACTAAAAAGCCAGAATTTCCAGTTCCCAGCAGAATGATATTAAAAAGACTTATATTATGCTCATTATTGTGAAATTTCAGAGCACCATGGACAAAATGGACAAAGATCCCAAATGTTCCACTGAGGAAACAATTTACATACAATGACTCAGAAATTGGAATGGTCTCAAACTTTCCAACTATAACCCTGAAAGTAAGAGACAATGGAACAGTGCCTTTAATATTTGATGGGAAATACTTTCCAACATTATATTTAGAACAAATATATTTTTAGACATTCAAGGGTCTACTGGAGGATGTATTCCATTAAATTAAGAGTAAACTAGAAAGAAAAAGGCGTAAGATCCAAAAATAGGAGATCAAACACACAATAAAGATAAGAGGAATCCCAAGACAATGTTGCAAAGAAACTGCAGATGCTATCTACACAGCAGGCCTAGAAAGCAGAAAGTCCATACTGGAGCAGAAGAATGGAAAGCTCTAGGAAGAATGTTTCGGGCGGGGGGTGGGGGGGGGATTTTTTTTTTTTTAATTTGAAGGTTACCTGGGTTTTACTGTAGAAAATTAACAACAATCCATGGATAATGTTAAATATTTTAAGAATAGTTTAAAAATATATAGCAATTTGTCATTCCATAGGCCAGACATACTAAATAACTTATGTTTTAAATTGTTGTGGTCATCTTTAAAAAACAAAATATTTTGAGGGACTTCCCTGATGGTCCAGTGGTTAAGACTCTGTGCTCCCAATGCAGGGGGCCCGGATTCAATCCCTGGTCAGAGAACTAGATCCTGCATGCCACAACTAAAGGAGACCGCATGCTGCAACTAAAAAAAAAAGATCCCACATGCTGCAACTAAGACCCAGCACAGCCAAATAGACAAATAAATAAAAAATTTAAAAAAACATAAAACAAAAAAACAGAATACCTTGGAATAGTTGTCACAAGATATTAATTAGCATATGTAGGAATTACAAGATAAAATGTGAAATTAACAAGGACAATTTTTAAAATTATCATTTCAACTAGAAATTAAAAGTCTTTAGAGTGTTCAATTTTCATCACCATCATTGTTATATAGCCCTTGAAGTGAACTGAATTCGATTCTGGATCAATTGCAGCAGACAACATTTCTTCCATTTCCTCCTGAGAAAAAGGCTCACCTTCTGCAGTCATATACTTGATCAGTTATTCCTTAGAAACCCATATTTAGCTGGATCTAATACCTCAAAAGCTTGAAGTAGGATCTTTTGGAATTGGTCTGTATCTTCTTTCCAGTAGTACTTCAGTCATCACCGGAAGAAATCTTTTGAATCAAATGTATCCAGTGGGTTCTTCTTTCCCTACCTCTGCAATCAGATCAGGTAGCTCTCCAGAAAATTAGTTAATTTGCCTAATGTGTCCAATCTTACTGAGAGCAGATTTGTGTTTCTAATAGACAATTTAGAGATATTTAGCTACATAGAAAACTGGGCAGATAAACAAAAAAGAGGCAATTATTTACTCTAAGAGGAAAAGAAAATAGTACAAGAAAAGGAATATTCTGAATATAAATGAATATACTAATACAATATGTGGCTCCGTTTTGAGCAATGACATGGTCATAATCATTATAAAGGTGGAATTTTTTTTTAAATGCATGTCTGATACTGTAACACCCAAGCTTCATTTTGTTTAATATTTATTTATTTGGCTGCGTCAGGTCTTAGTTGCAGCCCTCGGATCTTCGTTGTGGTGCAAGGGCTTCTCTTCAGTTGTGGTGCACAGGCTCTAGAGCGCATGGGCTCAGTAGTTGCGGTGTAGGCTTAGTTGCCCTGCAGCATGTGGGATCTTAGTTCCCCGACCAGGGATCAAACCCACAACTCCTGCATTGGAAGGTGGATTCTTAACCACTAGATGACCAGAGAAGACCCATAAAGGTTGAATATTAACATAAGCAAAAATAATGATAATTGTACAGGCAAAATGGGAGGAATAAAAGTCTAATGGATGAAACATAAAGCTGAAAAATTTTTACTGTAATTGCATTTATTTAGCAAATGTTTATAGAATACTAACTATGTGCTAGGCAGTAAATGCTTCACAAATGCTATTCATTTAATCCTCATATTGGCTCTATGAGTTGGTACTATTACTTTTTTTTTTTTTGGCTGCACTACACCACAGCTTGTGGGATCTTAGTTCCCTGACCAGGGATTGAACCTGGACGCTCGTCAGTGAGAGCGTAGAGTCCTAACCACTGGACTGCCAGGGAATTACCAGGTTGGTACTATCATTAATTCCAATTTGCTGATGAGGGAACAAAGTCACAGAAAACTTAGTTAACTTCCCCAAGACCAGTGGTCCTCAGCTGGGGGTTACATTTGGCAATGCCTGAAGACATTTTTAGTCATTATAGGTGGGGTGAGGGTGCTACTGGCATCTAATGGGTAGAGACCAGGGATACTGCTACACATCCTACAATGCACAGGATAGCTCCACACAACAAAAAGTTATCTGGCACAAAATGTCAATTGTGCCTGTTAAGAGACACTGACAAGATGAACAGAAATGGTGAGTAGCAGAGCTGCAATTTGAATCCTAGCAGCTCTTTCCATCTTACTACGTTGCCTGTCAATAGCAGCCCAAACATGTTATTTAGAAACATGAAGGTAGTATCAGAAGAAAGAGCTGGAAAAGTTGAAAGTAGTTGCCTGTATGGAGAGATAACCTTGGGTGGGGAATAAAGGCCAATAGAATATTTTTGTGTGTGTTGTTAGTTGTTGGTTATTGGGTTTTGTCGTTCTTGTAGAAGGTCTGAAGAACTACGTGAATTATATTTATTTTTAAATGTTAAGATGATTATGAACATTCAAATCATAAACTAATTTTAACTTAATCATTTTTTCTCATATTTTCGAAGTGTTTAGTAATACGTAGTTTATAAGAGCTGTCTCTCAGTAAATTTTGTTTGAATAAATGAAAAGAAGGAAAAATACTCATGAAGGACAGAATACACAAAAAGAGAACTTTCATCTTGATTGACATCTTGCATATCAAGTTCTAACTTGCAACATAATGAAGCATTTCAGACAGAAAATCCTGAAGATCCAGATTCCTAATGGAAAAGCTATTTCAAACCTAATTATAAGCAAACAAGAATAAACAGCTTTACTAGATAATGATAGATTACCAACTCTATCATTACATATATAAAAGCATCCATAATAGAGGAACAATGAAGTTATTTACAAAAAAACAAACAAGCATTGAAAGCAAGTGAAATAAGGATGACTGTTATTATTCCTTTTTTTTTTTTTGGCCATGACACGTGGCTTGCAGGATCAAACCCAGGGCCCGGCAGTGAAAGCACTGAGGGATGACTTATCTTTAATAATTATTTTTAAATTCATAAATATCATGTAATCTTTAAAAATCCATATAGAAAATACAAATCTAACTTGGAAGCTCACCAAACCCCCAATATCTTGTACCAGTAACAATACATCTTTAACTTAACAGGATATACTGCAGAGAAAAGGAAGATGCCAAGTTCATGTCACTACTAGAGCAACAGATTGGATCAATAGATTATCTCACTCTTTATTCTCAGAGAAAACAAAAGCCATCTGCAAGAATCTTCCCCATCTCTATTTCGTCCCCCACAACTCTATTTTCTTCCTTTGGCTATCTCTGTTTAAGGTTCTGTATGTGTGCCTGTTTTTCTCCCTGACTATGTAATTTCACATTTTCAAAAAGCAAAAAAGACATCAAAATGTATACAGTAATTAGTCTTGCTTCTGCTGCTGTCCACATTCAGTCCATTCCTCCCTGTCCCCTAGAGGTAACCATTTGTAACAGCATGGATTCTCTTAGTATTTCTTCATGTAAATACAAGCAAATTGAGATATGTACATATATGAATATATATATATATATTCCCTTTTATTTCCCATATGTACTGTTCTATTTCTTGCTTTATTTCACATAAAAATACTTTGAATAAAATTTAATTATGGTAGCTAAAGTCTGGCCATCTTAGAGACACTCATTGTATAACAAATGAGAAAATTTCAGTCCAGGGAGAATATGTCTCTATTAAAGAGATGTAATTATTATTTAACAATTATTTAACAACTATTAAATAATTACTTAACAATTTTAAAAAGTTTTTCAGTTCTCAGGTATACTAAGAGAAAAATATTTTTAAAATCAAGTGTACACTTTCTATGTTTTTAGAAGTTACTAGGTGGGCTTCATTGGTGGTACAGTGGTTAAGAATCCACCTGCCAATGCAGGGGACATGGGATTGAGCCCTGGTCTGGGAAGATCCCACATGCCACGGAGCAACTAAGCCTGTGCGCCACAACTACTGAGCCTGCACTCTAGAGCCCATGAGCCACAACTACTGCCTGTGTGCTACAACTACTGAAGCCTGCGTGCCTAGAGCCCGTGCTCTGCAACAAGAGAAGCCACCTCAATGAGAAGCCCGTGCACTGCAACAAACAGTAGTCCCAGCTCACTGCAACCAGAGAAAAGCCTGCATGCAACAATGAACACCCAACACAGCCAAAAAAAAAAAAAAAAAAAACTTACTAGTTAAGCCAACTCAATAAAAATTTGTACCTAAACAAATTGTATGTTTAGAAACAAAGTCACAATTAGACCTAACAATATCCCTTGTACTAAATAAAAATAAATCAGTGGTTTTAAAAATTGGCTAAATTTTTTTATCATTTTCTGTACTGCTAAATAGTAATTACTTAAAATTTCAATAATATGCTTCTTTATCAAAGATTTTAATCTCATATTAAAAAATCATTCTTGATATAGTCAAAGATCATAAAACAAATGCTAAAAGCTTAAGTAAACACATTGAATTCAAATGTTTTCGACAAGATTTTAATGGGAAATTAAGGGGCTTAGAACTGTGTAAATAATTAAAACCTCCCACCTTCTTTCTACTATTTCCCATCCCCCAACCCCATGCAACCTGGACGGCTCATTTGGAAACATATTTCTTTGAGTGGAGCTCAGAATGGGGACTTGGTAGAGGAGAGAAAGAAAAATGCAGCACATAACAACCATCCACCAAGTTAACTCGGGAATACTACTCTTCCCACTGCTCCAGCAAGGCTGATTTGGCCTGGAGCTGTGAAATCAAAGGAAAGTGAGTCCCTCTGTGGCCCTTCCAAGATTCTTCCCAAGACCAAAGCCTATTTTATACTCTCAGTAAAACCACTATTCTATGGCCAATAGTATTTGAATGAATGGTTTTCTATTCCAACGCAAATTAATACTATCTTTGGGATATATATTAAATTCATGAGTGCCTTTTATTTCAAGTGAGAAAAGAAATTACTTTGAAAATAGAGAGATGACCCAGCAGATAGTCACAAGTCATTGCACCACGTCTGCTTGAATTTTTTTAAGGCATATAGGCATACCCTTGTCTCAAATAAAAGACTACTGAAAGAAAGGAGAAGATCAGCTGAACGCCTTAAAACAGGGAACGACGTGACTTCCCTGGCAGTCCAGTTGTGAAGACACTGCAGGGGGCGAGGGTTCCATCCCTGGTCAGGGAACTAAGATCCCGCATGCTGCTCAGTGCAGCCACAAAAAAAAAAAAAACAACAGAAAACAGGGAAAGAAAAAATTTAAACATATATAAAATAATTGGAAGAAATTAAAACAGAAACTAAATAAGCAAAGAAGGCATTTGCCCCTTACAACTTTCCAGAGGTTAAAAAAGAATAACGTGCTATCAAAAATATGATAGACCACATTCACAGAAAGATAGACAAAATGAAAAGGCAGAGGGCTATGTACCAGATGAAGGAACAAGATAAAATCTCAGAAAAACAACTAAATGAAGTGGAGACAGGCAACCTTCCAGAAAAAGAATTCAGTATAATGATACTGAAAATGACCCAGGACCTCAGAAAAGAATGGAGGCAAAGATCAAGAAGATGCAAGAAATGTTTAACAAAGACCTAGAAGAATTAAAGAACAAACAAACAGAGATGAACAATACAATAACTGAAATGAAAAATACACTAGAAGGAATCAATAGCAGAATAACTGAGGCAGAAGAACGGATAAGTGACCTGGAAGACAGAATGGTGGAATTCACTGCTGCAGAACAAAATAAAGAAAAAAGAATAAAAAGAAATGAAGACACCCTAAGAGACCTCCAGGACTACATTAAATGCAACAACATTGGCATTATAGGGGTCCCAGAAGGAGAAGAGAGAGAGAAAGGACCCGAGAAAATATTTCAACAGATTATAGTCGAAAACTTCCCTAACATGGGAAAGGAAATAGCCACCCAAGTCCAGGAAGCACAGAGTCCCATACAGCATAAACCCAAGGAGAAACACACTGAGACACATAGTAATCAAATTGGCAAAAATTAAAGACAAAGAAAAATTATTGAAAGCAGCAGGGAAAAATGACAAATAACATACAAGGGAACTCCCAAAAGCTTAACAGCTGATTTATCAGCAGAAACTCTACAAAATGAGAAGGGAGTGGCATGATATACTTAAAGTGATGAAAGGGAAGAAGCTACAACCAACATTACTCTACCCAGCAAGGATCTCATTCAGATTCGATGGAGAAATCAGAAGCTTTACAGACATACAAAAGCTAAGAGAATTCAGCACCACCAAACCACCTCTACAACAAATGCTAGAGGAACTTCTCTAAGTGGGAAACACAACAGAAGAAAAGGACCTACAAAAACAAACACAAAACAATTAAGAAAATGGTCATAGGAACACACATATCGATAATTACCTTAAACGTGAATGGATTAAATGCTCCAACAAAAAGACACAGGCTTGCTAAATGACACAAAAACAAGACCCATATATATGCTGTCTACATGAGACCCACTTCAGACCTAGGGATACACAGACTGAAACTGAGGGGATGGAAAAAGATATTCCATGCAAATGGAAATCAAAAGAAAGCTGGAGTAGCAATACTCATATCAGATAAAGTAGACTTTAAAATAAAGAATGTTACAAGAAAAAAAATAAAATAAAATAAAAAATAATAATAATAAATAAAAATAAATAAATAAAGAATGTTACAAGAGACAAGGAAGGACACTATGTAATGATCAAGGGATCAATCCAAGAAGAAGATATAACAATTATAAATATATATGCACCCAACATAGGAGCACCTCAATACATAAGGCAACTGCTAACAGCTATAAAAGAGGAAATCGACAGTAACACAATAATAGTGGGGGATGTTAACACCTCACTTACACCAATGGACAGATCAACCCAAATGAAAATAAATAAGGAAACAGAAGCTTTAAATGACACAATAGACCAGATAGATTTAATCGATATTTATAGGATATTCCATTCAAAAACAGCAGATTACACTTTCTTCTCAAATGAACATGGAACATTCTCCAGGATAGATCACATCTTCGGTCACAAATCAAGCCTCAGTAAATTTAAGAAAATTGAAATCATATCAAACCTCTTTTCTGACCACAACACTATGAGATTAGAAATGAATTACAGGGAAAAGAACGCAAAAAACACAAATACATGGATGCTAAACAATACGTTAATAAATAACCAAGAGATCACTGAAGAAACCAAAAGGAAATCAAAATATACCTAGAGACAAATGACAATGAAAACACAATGATCCAAAACCTATGGGATGCAGCAAAAGCAGTTCTAAGAGGGAAGTTTATAGCTATACAAGCCTACCTCAAGAAACAAGAAAAATCTCAATTAAACAATCTAACCTTACACTGAAAGGAACTAGAGAAAGAAGAAAAAACAAAACCCAAAGTTAGCAGAAGGAAAGAAACCATAAAGACCAGAGCAGAAATAAATGAAACAGAAACAAAGAAAACAATAGCAAAGATTAATAAAACTAAAACCTGGTTCTTTGAGAAGATAAAAAAAAATTGATAAACCACTAGCCAGACTCATCAAGAAAAAGAGGGAGAGGACTCAAATCAATAAAATTAAAAATGAAAAAGGAGAAGTTACAACAGACACCATGAAAGACAAAGCACCCCAAGAGACTACTACAAGCAACTCTATGCCAATAAAATGGACAACCTGGAAGAAATGGACAAATTCTTAGAAAGGTATCACTTTCCAAGACTGAACCAGAAAGAAATAGAAAATATGAACGGACCAATCACAAGTAATGAAACTGAAATGAAATCTTCCAACAAACAAAAGTCCAGGACGAGATGTCTTCACAGGTGAATTCTATCAAACATTTAGAGAAGAGCTAACACCCATCCTTCTCAAACTCTTCCAAAAAACTGCAGAGGAAGGAACACTCCCAAACTCATTCTATGAGGCCACCATCACCCTGATACCAAAAGCAGATAAAGATACTACAAAGAAAGAAAATTACAGACCAATATCACTGATGAATATAGATACAAAAATTCTCAAAAACTACTAGGAAACAGAATCCAACAACACATTAAAAGGATCATACACCATGATCAAGTGGGATTTATCTCAGGGATGCAAGGATTCTTCAATATATGCAAATGAATCAATGTGATACACCATATTAACAAATTGAAGGATAAAAACCATATGATCATCTCAATAGATGCAGAAAAAGCTTTTGACAAAATTCAACACCCATTTATGATAAAAACTCTCCAGAAAGTGAGCATAGAGGGAACCTACCTCAACATAATAAAGGCCATATATGACAAACCCACAGCAAACATCATTCTCAATGGTGAAAAACTGAAAGCGTTTCCTCTAAGATCAGGAATAAGACAAGGATGTCCACTCTCACCACTATTTTTGAACATAGTTTTGGAAGTCCTAGCCATGGCAATCAGAGAAGAAAAAGAAATAAAATAAATACAAATTGGAAAAGAAGAAGTAAAACTGTCACTGTTTGCAGATGACATGATACTATACATTGAGTATCCTAAAGATGCCACCAGAAAACTACTAGAGCTAATCAATGAATTTGGTAAAGTTGCAGGATACAAAATTAATGCACAGAAATCTCTTGCATTCCTATACACTAATGATGAAAAATCTGAAAGAGAAATTAAGGAAACACTCCCATTTACCACTGCAACAAAAAGAATAAAATACCTAGGAATGAACCTACCTAGGGAGACAAAAGACCTGTATGCAGAAAACTGTAAGACACTGCTGAAAGAAATTAAGATGACACAAACATATGGAGAGATATACCATGTTCTTGGGTTGGAAGAACCAATATTGTGAAAATAGCTATACTACCCAAAGCAATGTACAGATTCAATGCAATCCCTGTCAAATTACCAATGGCAATTTTTTTTTTTTTTTTTTTTTTTGCCGTATGTGGGCCTCTCACTGTTGTGGCCTCTCCCATTGCGGAGCATAGGCTCTGGACGCGCCGGCTCAGCAGCCATGGCTCACGGGCCCAGCCACTCTGTGGCATGTGGTATTTTCCCGGACCAGGGCATGAACCCATGTCCCCTGCATCGGCAGGCAGACTCTCAACCACTCCGCCACCAGGGAAGCCCACCAATGGCATTTTTTATGGAACTAGAACAAAAAATCTTAAAATTTGTATGGAGACACAGAAGACCCTGAATAGCCAAAGCAGTCTTGAGGGAAAAAAACGGAGCTGGAGGAATCAGACTCCCTGACTTCAGACGATACTACAAAGCTACAGTAATGAAGACAATATGGTACTGGCAGAAAAACAGAAACATAGATCAATGGAACAAGATAGAAAGCCCAGAGATAAACCCACGCACCTATGGTCAACTAACCTATGACAAAGGAGGCAAGGATATACAATGGAGAAAAGACAGTCTCTTCCATAAGTGGTGCTGGGAAAACTGGACAGCTACATGTAAAAGAATGAAATTAGAACACTCCCTAACACCATACACAAAAATAAACTCAAAATGGATTCGAGACCTAAATGTAAGACCAGACACTATAAAACTCTTAGAGGAAAACATAGGAAGAACACTCTTTGACATAAATCACAGCAAGAACGTTTTTGATCTACCTCCTAGAGTAATGGAAATAAAAACAAAAATAAACAAATGGGACCTAATGAAACTTCAAAGCTTTTGCACAGCAAAGGAAACCATAAACAAGATGAAAAGACAACCCTCAGAATGGGAGAAAATATTTGCAAACGAATCAATGGACAAAGGATTAATCTCCAAAATATATAAACAGCTCATGCAGCTCAATATTTAAAAAACAAACACCACAATCCAAAAATGGGCAGAAGACCTAAATAGACATTTCTCCAAGGAAGACATACAGATGGCCAAGAAGCACATGAAAAGTTGCTCAACATCACTAATTATTAGAGAAATGCAAATCAAAACTACAATGAGGTATCACCTCACACCAGTTAGAATGGGCATCATCAGAAAATCTACAAACAACAAATGCAGGAGAGGGTGTGGAGGAAAGGCAACCCTCTTGCACTGTTGGTGGGAATGTAAATTGATACAGCCACTATGGAGAACAGTATGGAGGTTCCTTAAAATACTAAAAATAGAATTACCATATGACCCAGCAATCCCACTACTCGGCATATACCCAGAGAAAACCATAATTCAAAAAGACACATACACCCCAATGTTCATTGCAGCACTATTTACAATAGCCAGGTCATGGAAGCAACCTAAATGCCCATCTACAGACAAATGGATAAAGAAGATATGGTACCTATATACAATGGAATATTACTCAGCCATGAAAAGGAATGAAATTGGGTCATTTGTTGAGACGTTGATGGATCTAGAGACTGTCACACAGAGTGAAGTAAGTTAGATATAGAAAAACAAATATTGTATATTAACGAATATATGTGGAACCCAGAAAAATGGTACAGATGAACTGGTTTGTAGGGCAGAAATTGAGACTCCGATGTAGAGAACAAACATATGGACACCAAGTGGGGAAAGCTGCAGGGGGTGGGGGTGGTGGTGGGATGAACTGGGTGATTGGGATTGACATGTATACACTGATGTGTATAAAATTGATGAGTAATAAGAACTTGCTGTATAAAAAAATAAATAAAATAAAATTCACAAATTCCAGAAAAAAAAAAGTGTATATAAAGTAAAGAGATGATGGGCTTCCCTGGTGGCGCAGTGGTTAGGAATCCGCCTGCCAATGCAGGGGACACGGGTTTGAGCCCTGTTCCAGGAAGATCCCACATGCCACGGAGCAACTAAGCCCGTGCACCACAACTACTGAGCCTGCGCTCTAGAGCCGGCGAGCCATGTGCCTGGAGCCTGTGCTCCACAACAAGAGAGGATGCGCAATGAGAAGCCTGCACACCGCAACAAAGAATAGCCGCCTCCACCTAGAGAAATCCCCCGTGCAGCAACGAAGACCCAACGTAGCCATAAATAAATAAAAAAAAAAAAGTAAAGAGATGATATTGAGTTACTATGCCTATATATATGAACACCATAAGAATGGTTTATATATAACAACTGTTGTCATATTTTTAGCATGTGAATCACAAAATAACCACTTTCAAAATGCGTGAATAAAGAGATTCATTTTTTCTTTTTTAATTTATTTATTTTTGGCTGCATTGGGTCTTTGTTGCTGCGCGCAGGGGGGCTACTCATTCATTGTGTTGAGCGGGCTTCTCACTGCGGTGGCTTCTCTTGTTGCAGAGCACAGGCTGCAGGCGCACAGGCTCATTAGTTGTGGTGCACAGGCTTAGTTGCTCTGTGGCATGTGGGATCTTCCTGGACCAGGGCTCAAACCTGTGTCCCCTGCATTGGCAGGCGGATTCTTTACCACGGTACCACCAGGGAAGTCCTGAGATTCATTTTGAAGTCTGTAAAAAAAAAAAAAAAAAAAAAAATGATAAGAACTGTAAAATATAGATTTTATCAGCTCTCTAATTATGAAAATTAAATCAAGATTATTCCGTGAAAATTATGTATAGTCACAAGCAGGAAATTGAAAACAAAGAAAAACAGCAAGCACTTTATCAAAACTCCATCAATGATATTTCAGTCACATGAAATCCCCCCAAATGGGTGTTCTGTCTGAACAAATTTGTATGTTCACTCTTGTTCAGTTTTGTGTAGCCAACTTATCTTTCTTTGAGTTGTTTGTCATCATGTGTATGTGTGCTATTTTGGTGAAGATTGAGATGTAAGAATTTGAAATTCTTTATACAATCTATATCTGTAGCTTTGAAGAGACTATCAATTTTAAAAATCATTATTAATAGGAATAAAAGCATAACATAACAGTTGAACTGAATATTCTTATATGTTACTAGTTGGCACTGATAAATTTCTAGAAATTATGAAAACATGGTAAATCGCTCTTCAAACCCTGAAGTGGTGTGTGAACCAAAAGATTTGCAGAACTGATGCCCAAATAGAAATTAATTTTCTGTTAAAATATCATTAATCAGGTGTCAAGTATAATAGGAATTCTCAGGAGCATCATAGTAAATCTGAAAGTTTTTTCCTTTCTCTTCAAAAGTACAAGAAATATTTATCAACTGTGAAAGTGAAAGTAATAACAAATATCCAATCCATTTATGAAAAAATAGAAAAATAAACCAAAAGTAATCTCTAGCTCTTTCAAAGTCAAAAACAATCCCTATTGGGAAGAACAAACTTAAATGTCCAAGGCAAAATAGCTAATACATATTTGTTTATGTTGTTAGAAGTACATTATAAAATTATATTATTTTCAAGGGCTAGATGCCATATTACTAATATAAACATAGGATTTTCAATATATGATTTACAATAGTCGTATGAAACAGACAAAATTAAGCAACAGTTTTTGCACATATAGTGCAAATATTATCAAGACTTTGGTTTTACCAAAACTATACAAACTTTAACTTCATTCATGATAATATCAAATTAACTACCCTGGCTCTTTGTTTTCCCCCCCAAAACAGGCCTCTTGTGCCTCCCTCCCTCAGTAGAGTGATATCAACCAACAATCAACAAAGATTAATATTTTCTGAAGACATTGTGTATAAGAGACTGTGCTCAGCATTACACGGGAATTTTTCAAAGTAAAATAGAAGCGCTATTAAATGACCTTCACTTAGTCAAACCACGAGATTAATGTTCTCTATTCCCTCTGTAAGACACACAGACTGAGGTCTGTGGCCTTTTGAGGTTTACTAATGGGCTATATCATTGTATACGCACATTTATCCTTCCTCCAGCTGTTAACAACTACCAAGAGCCATCCATTCATTCCCTTAATAGTGTCTGAGTATCTACTATGTGACAGGCATCGTTCTAGCAGTTAGGGACACAGGAGGGAATAAAACAGACAAAAATCCTGCCCTTATGAAGCTTACATAAAAATCAATTGTTTTAGTTTTCCAAACTCTTAATGTTAGTTATTCTTGCTAATGTAATTAGGTAATTTAAATTTTAAATACTTTATTAAGTATAAAAGATATTTTTCCTATTGCAAATGAAGTTGAAAGTGGTTAATTTTATGTTATGTATATTTTACAACAATTTTAAAAAGTTGAATGCTACAGAAAGGAGGCTGAAACATTGCTGAAAGAAATAAAGAAGATTCAAATAAGTGGAAAGACATCTCATGTTCATGGATTGGAAGGCATTAAAAAATTAAAATGTCCATACTATTCAAAGCAGTCTACAGATTTGATGCAAATCCTATGAAAATTGAAATGACATGTTTACAGAAATAAGAATACCCATCCTTAAAATAAGGTAAAAAATATAATAAAACAAAACAAAAAGAAATAATTATAATAAAAAAAAAAGAAAAGAAAGGCAAATTACTGCCACAAATTACCAGAAGCAAGAAAACTGGAATATATTATACAAATATAGAAATACTCTAAGTCATATTATTTCATGAGTATCCTTAGGTTCTGTGTTTCCTTTAACAAAAAACAAAACAGAAAATTGTAGATTTTGCATTTGAGAAGGGTTTATGTAAAAAAGACAACCTGGAACTCTAAACAGCAGATTCATGGTCAGAAAGGCCTTGACCCAGCATCAAAAGATTTGCTAATGAATGCATAATGATAGGTTTTTAGTAAAAGTAAAATGCCTAAGTTATATATGTATAATTTTTTACAGTTCCCTACTTACACTTTTTAGATGAACCAAAGGACTGCTTAGCTTCAGTTCTCCAAGACAAATTTCCTCTCTTCATGTGGTTGTAAAGTGTGGCAGGTTCAATATTTCTCCCATTTATATGATATCATAAGCCTGGATTTGGCCCTAAACTGATAACCAGTTTCCATAAATAAGACCATTTTTCCTCCTAAGTTTTCTTTTAGACATTACAGGGGAGAATGAAAAAATCAAGGCAATCAACTTTTGAGAAATTTTTTACAAAGTGATCCTTTATTTTATTAAACATTCCAATTCCACCTAACAAAGCCTTTTCTTGTGCAGCAGCTCGCTCTCATCAGACAGTGTAAAATCACCCTCTTTAAGACAAAACATAAACTAGAAAGCTTAACTTCTGATTTGGTTTCCATTTCTGGGAACACACAAAGAAATCAAGATTAACAGTCATGAATCCTAAGGCAAGTCCCAGTAGGTCAGATTTAGATGACAGCATATTCACATTAAATTACTTTGTGTATGTTGAGATATGGCTAAGTTTCAAAAAGCAGAAGGGCTGTGCTTATTTGCCATACTCCCTTCAACCAAAGTGAAGAGGCAGTTACATAACTTGCCAGGACAAGTAGTAGAAATGAGTCAGACAGGACCAGCCCTAGAAAAAATTGTGAATTAGGCAGTTTGACTTCAGTGCCACACCCCTTTAGTACTACATATACTTCTCTGATCCCCTCCCTTGGTATCATCAGCCCTAAGGGCCACCCTCATACCACATACCTCTTCCCCACCAAATTCCTTTCTCTCATTCTTTCTCTTCCACTCATAATGAAACTAGCTTCCCCTCATTCCTCCTTCCCCTTCATTAATTAAAATTTACCTCTCCAGTATCTCTCGCCCTCCAGGTTTAAAGTGACAACTACCTAATGTGATAAATCAATCATACTAATATGCAAAGAGAGAAAGCTGGAAGGTAAAGCTTCAAACTTTTGATGGTAAAGCTTCAAACTTTTAAAGTTAACACCTTGTAGTTTAACTCATTAGTGACTAAAAGTGAGAATTACCAGCTGAGGCATTCAGGGGAGAGAAATATTTTGAGTCAGGTAGAGCACTTGGCAAATCAAGCAGGAGTAGGGTGAATGCTTTTAACCTAACAGGGTGCCAGCCCTAATCAGAGTAACTAATAAGCCCTGGTCAGTTTGGGGCCAGTAGGGGGAAATTGGAAAAGAGCCAAGAATCTGGCTGGCAAAGAAAAGCAGAAGATACAGAAGCACCACAATTAAATTTTTCTGACTTAACCTTTCATAGGACTGGCTAGCCCTGGCACCTAGTAAATATTTTCTAAAGTTCGTCTTAAGAATGAAAGAGATTATGTAAAATTTCTTTCTCATTTACACTAAAACACTAATTCCAAAAATCTGTACAGCTGTGGTTATTACTGTTATTTGATTTTTTAAAACAGTTCTTTAAAGTTCACAAATCGTTTTCATACGTGTATTTCATATAATCCTATTGAATACTGAAAGAACATTACAGGCGATATGTGGAACATATCAGCTATTCTTATTTCCTTCACTTTATAAAAGAGGAAAATGATGCTCAAAGAAGTTAGGTGACTTGCCAAGATTTGTTTGTTTGTTTGTTTGTTTTTGCAGTACGCGGGCCTCTCACTGTTGTGGCCTCTCCCGTTGCGGAGCACAGGCTCCGGACGCGCAAGCTCAGCGGCCATGGCTCACGGGCCCAGCCGCTCCGCGGCATGTGGGATCTTCCCGGACCGGGGCACGAACCCGTGTCCCCTGCATCGTCAGGTGGACTCTCAACCACTGCGCCACCAGGGAAGCCCGACTTGCCAAGATTTGTACTTAGGTCTTCTGAGTGCAAATGCTGTGCTCTTTCAGTGTACTGAGCTACAAGGCTGCCTCCCAATGTTTAGAGTTATCTTTGCCATTGCTGTCATGTAACTCTACATCCTAGGGGAATTCTCACATTTTAAAGAGAGTTCAGCTACCACCAAAAGAAAATAACCTGCCTATTCAACGGACCTGAGGGTAACTGTAGTCCTATCTGGTTTCCATTGCTGCATTTTTTCCCTAGCTAATTCTTGGTTCACTTGGAAGTGTTAGTACTGCCTCACAAAGTCTTCCTTAAGCACTGTCAGAGTTTGTGCTCCAATTACCTGCTCATGTTTTGGTGGATTACTTATCTTGCTTCTGATTCTCACCTGGGCAAAGTTCCCATCACAGTCCTTACTCTGTAAGCAAGAAAGGATAATATGTTTCTGGGCTTAAAGGTGGAAAAAAACACTAGCATAGTTAGTACAAGCCAGAATACAAATATTTTATATTGAGATGAACATAAGAAGCCAGCTGGAAAAAGACTGCTATTTACAGATTTAGATTAGCCTAGAATTCATTTCAACCTTTGAGGCGCCCCCAGGGAAGTCCCTGAATTTTTAATTTAATTTAAATTTAATTAATTTACAAAAATTTTTTTCTCATGATGAAAACTTTTAAGATCTACTCTCTTAGCAACTTTCAAATGTACAATAGAGTATTACTAACTATAGTCCCTTTGCTGTATGCTACATCCCCATGACTAATTTATTTTCCAGCTGGCAGTTTGCCTTTTAACCCCCTTGGCTTTTTATAGAAAAGTAAACATGGGACTTCCCTGGTAGCACAGTGGTTAAGAATCCACCTGCCAATGCAGTGGACACGGGTTCGAGCCCTGGTCTGGGAAGATCCCAAATGCTGTGGAGCAACTAAGCCCGTGCACCACAACTACTGAGCCTGCGGTCTAGAGCCTGCAAGCCACAACTACTGAGCCCGCGTGCGACAACTACTGAAGCCCACACAACTAGAGCCTGTGCTCCACAACAAGAGAAGCCACCGCAGTGAGAAGGCTGCACATCTCAATGAAGAGTAGCTCCGGCTCGCCGCAACTAGAGAAAGCCCGTGTGCAGCAACGAAGACCCAACACAGCCATAAATAAATAAACAAAGAAACAAATAAATAAATAAAAGTAATGGAGTGTGAATTAAAAAAAACAAAAACAAAAGTAAACATGCTTTTTGTGAAGATTTTAAATAAAAATCCTCATAGAAACCACTGTTAACAGTATACATATATACATATACATAGATATAAGTACTTGCCATATACATATACATAGATATATACATATACATAGATATATATGTATATATACATATATATGTATATATATACATATATACATACATAGATATATGTATGTATATACATATATGCCATATACATAGATATACATATACATAGATATAGATATACATAGATATAAGTACTTTTGCCATATACATAGATATAAGTACTTTTGAAGAGAAATCAGATCATTCTGTACAGCCACTTGATTTTGTCAATAGGTAGTATATGTGGGTGACCATAGTTAATTTAAGCAATCCACCATTATGGACATTTACTTTGTTTTTAGTTTTATTTATTTTTTATACAGCAGGTTCTTATTAATCTATTTTATACATATTAGTGCATACACGTCAATCCCAATCTCCCAATTCATCCCACCACCACCCCCCACGCACTCTCTCCACTTAGTGTCCATACGTTTGTTCTTTACATCTGTGTCTATATTTCTGCCTTGCCAACTGGTTCATCTGTACCATTTTTCTAGATTCCACATATATGTGTTTATATACAATATTTGTTTTACTCTTTCGGACTTACTTCACTCTGTATGATAGTCTCTAGGTCCATCCACGTCTCTACAAATGACCCAATTTCACTCCTTTTTATGGCTGAGTAATATTCCATTATATATATGTACCACATCTTCTTTATCCATTCTTCTGTTGATAGGCATGCTTCCATGTCTTGGCTATTGTAAATAGTGCTGCAATGAACACTGGGGTGCATGTGTCTTTTTGAATTATGGTTTTCTCAGGGTATATGCCCAGTAGTGGGATTACTGGGTCATATGGTAGTTCTATTTTTAGTTTTTTAAGAAACCTCCATACTGTTCTCCATAGTGGTTGTATCAATTTACATTCTCACCAACAGTGCAAGAGGGTTCCCTTTGCTCCACACCCTCTCCAGCTGTTTTTAATTTTATGACTATCAACAATACTGCAAAGAATATTCTTGATTATATCTCTGGTCATGTGTATAAATATTTCTATAGGATAAATTTCCAAAATGGAGTAAGTTAAAGGATATAAACATTATAAATTATGAAAGACACTGCAGTTGCACTCCCAAATGGAATAAGCCAACTTATAATCCTACCAACAATGATGAGACAATATCTATTTCACATATTTTCACCAATATCAGATATGTCTTTAAAAGTATTTTTCTAATTTGATAGTATTTTTCTAATTTGATAGTTATAAATATCTCATTTTGTTTTAATTTTTATTTATACAGTTGTTTTATTTTTAAATATTCATTGCTTTTCTGAATTTCTTCTTTTGTAAATTCCTTATTCATTGTCATTTTATTACTCTATAGAAGCTTTACATGTTATGTAGTAAAATTTCCAAATTCTTTTAAGGTTTTGGGGGACAAATGGATAGCTGCTGCTGCCACCAAAATAAATTCCATATGGATCAAAGAATAAACTGTGAAGGCTATATATAAAAGTTCTAGAAGAAAACATGGGATAATATTTTTGATAACAGAAAATAGAATGGCTTGTAAGCATATAAAAAGATGCTCATAAGAGAATGGAAATTAAAGCTGTAATGTGGTAGCATTTTGTATCTATTAGACTGGCAAAGATCAAAAAGTTTGATGATACTGTGTTGGTGAGGGTGTGAAGAAACAGAGCACACTATCAAACTTTCCATCTGTATTAGGATGACTGTAACTTGTACCACTTCTTGGTTTTGTCTACCAAAATGTAAAATGTTACTCTAACTCATCTTTTATTGCTTCTAAAAGGTTTTCTATTGATCCCTGGAGTTTTCATATAATTTGCAAACAGATGACAATCCTAACATTTTCAGTATTTAATTTCTTGTTTCTATTCCATATCTAATTTCATGGGCTGTCATTGCCTTACATGGTGTGATGGTGGGCATTCTTGGCCTTGTTCCTGACTTCAGCAGGAATAAGTAGAGTGTTTCATTATTCAGCAAGTTTCTGGCTTTGATATAAAAATATATTCTTTAAAAATTTTTATTAAGGAATGATGCTGGATTTTACAAAATCCTTTTCAATATCAATTAAGACACATACAGCTTTTCTCCTTTGACTTATTAATATAGTCAACTATATGAATAAGTTTTCTATTATTGAATTATTCTTATATACCTGGCATAATTCCTCTTAACTTTGGCATGTCATTTGTAATGTAGTTCTAGTTTCTATTGTTAATATTGTATTTTAATTTTATATTATATCCAAAAGGAGATTAACCTATAGATTTCTCTTTTGTGTACACTTTATCAGATTTTGGTATCACAGCCATTTATTTTAAAACCAGCCTTTCAGCTCATACAAAACAGAAGGATTACTGGTGAAAGAGCCTTGAGGGCAATCACCTGAAATGGTCTTAATGCAAAAAAAAAAAAAAGGAAAACTGCTCATAACACTGTGGTTTGTCTACTTTTGTGAAAATTTCCAACACTATACTCTTTATACTTTCTTTCTGACATGAATTCACAAGTTATTCCAAGTATTATGGATGTTGCTTTTCTTTCTAATACATACATGAACTTTCTCTCAGTGGCAAACAGCGGCTGATGTTCCATGAAGGTTTTTATTCTCACGAAACTACCTCTCCCTCTCTACCTTACCACTCTGATACTTCAACCAGAACATTTAAAAACTACTTCAGAAAATGGGGGAAAGCCTGGGAAAAGGGCTCCAATCCTTCATTTCTGTCTCTAGTTCAACTTGGCTGATCTTCTCACTGTTATTTACTTTCACCACTCTATTCCTGCTGTTGCACTTTGGTTTTACTTTGTTTCCTTCAAATGTCTTTCTTCATCTTTGCTTCTTTCATCCCACTCCCTACCCTTCAAAGCCCAGTTTAAATTCCTTTCCTCCTTAATCTGACTAATCCAGCCCTTTCTACATAACACAGACTTTCTCTCATTGACTACTGCACTCAGTGTTTGGCTGCACATTCTAACTATAATCTCAAATTGTTTCAAGAATGCTAGTTTTCTTTCTTAGGCTCTGTGGTTATCTCCTTGAGGGCAGAACCCTTATCTTAAAATTCTGCTGTGCATTTTCTATTGTTTAGCGCTGTGAGTAATCACATTCAGTGCACATTTGCAAGGCATATTTGACTGAACACATCCATCACAGATATTCATTTAGTAAATGAGATAATGAAAACTCAAGGCTCGCCAAAGGTAAATCATTACTATTAATCCCCTCATTCATCATACGTGTACAGCAGCCTCAGGGGCTAGGGTTGCAGCTCTAACTTTGCTTCAGATCTCTCCATTTTGGAACCAGCCATGAAGTTAAGTTTCACCTAGGGCTCAACATTAGGGGTCCAAGACTAAATTAACTCAGTAAGACTTCCTTGTAAATTGTTGTAACCCAAATCTTTTAGCTTGCAGGAGGGTCATAGCTGCTAGGACATACTTCTGCCAAGTTGTAATGTGTAGTCCTATAGAAAAATGGATGCCTTTATTTTATTACATTTTGTCAAACATTTTACTTATTTTTTTTAAATTTAGGATTATCTGAGCTTCAGAAGGAAAATTACAAGAATTTATATATATATATTTTTTTTTTTACAAATATGAGAATGTGAGTTTTCCTGAGGGCATTTGGGGTTTACCAAGTGTTGCCACCATACCTTTGAAGATCATTTTACAACTGTGGGAATACTCACCGAGATGTTTTCATTGACCCCGCCTTTTCCAAGTCGCTATATTGCTGCAGGGAGCTGGCACAGCCCTGCTCTTTCTCTCATTCTTCTTCTCCTCACCCTTTCAAAGCCCAAATCCGCCCGGTGGGAATATGGAAACAAGGCTGGAGGCAAGGGAGGGCAAGGGGGGAGGGGTTATTTCGATTGACAGGGGAAGAGCAGGGCATTTTTCACTCTCCCTCGCACTCTGCTGGGCCACAAAGTTCTGTTTCTGAAGTTGGAAGTGTGGGGGCGGTCGGCTGCATTTTCAACTTGGCCAGAAATTAGGAGCCCACCCCGCAGGGGCTAAGAACTTCGCTGCCAGGCCATCAACCTGAGCGTCTGGCAAGCCAGAAGAACGCGAAAAGCCAGGCCCAAGGCTCCGGTTGTCATGGGAACCTGGGCGCCTGTCTCCCCGGCGACCTTGTCCCTAGGGAGGGGGCGGGGCTGGAGGGCCGTCGGGCCAATGAGGCCGAGGGGACGGCGGGGTCGGAGATCCGCTGTGCTCCGGGAATCCGGGGAGGGTTGATTGACATGAACTGGGCGGAGCCGGTGCGGGCGCGTGAGGTGTAGCCCGAGTGGAGCGAGTAGCTCCGGCAGCCGCGGCGCGGCGAGGGTGACACACCATGATTACATCCCCTAGAGACCGTCTTGCTGGCGAGCAGCACTCCCTGGCTTCCCGGTCCGCCTCTGCCGCCTCGGCAGCGCTCGGAGCCGGCTGCAGGAGTTGAGCCGTTCCGCACCAGAGGGTTTGGCGAAGCCCTTGGAGGCGTACGGGGCAGCAGAGGGCCGGGAAGGGTGCGCGAGCGCTCGAAGGTCAGGCGGTCGGCCGGGGTCGCGGCTGGAGGGGCGTTTCGGAGGCGTGGAGGAGGAGGAGATGCTGCTCCTCTTTTCCCCCTCCCCAGGCTCCTTCTCCAGCTCCTTCGGCCCACGCTCGCAGCCGCTTGGGGAAGAAGAGGTGGAGGCTCTGGGCGCCCGCGGGGGCTGCCGGCTGCCCACCCTGACGCCGCGTCCCCGCAGCCCTCGTCCCGCGCTCCAGTAGTAGGACCGGGTCTCCGGAAGAGCGGGTAAGGACGAGAGCTGCCTTGGGCTCTGGACTGCGTGTGCGGAAAGTGCCCAACAAAGTGCACCGCGCTCGCTCTCTTCCTCCTCTCTCTGCTTTTGCCCGAACCCCTAAAATCCACCCTGTTGCCCTGGTGGAAGGAACTTTTTTTGGTTGGAGTGTTTTGGTGTGTTAGGTGGGGGTGGGGTTGCTGGGGTGGGGAGGGATGAGATGATGTTTTATTGTGAATTAGGTAGATTCACCTTCTCCGCGGAGGAAAGTCGGATTCTCGGGAATTAAACCCCAGAGGGGGTAAGAGATTGTGGGGTAATAGAGAGTGACATTGCCCCATCTTGCTACTACATCTCTGCTCTGTGCGTGCTAAGGGAAGGGCTCCCAGAGTCTGTTTCTAATTTCTGTAAATGATTGTGGACATGGTGTGGTTAGAGGCCGCCGAGAAGAATGTGTATATGTAAGGGCTCGGAGAAGAGGGGGTTGGGTGGTAGGGAAGAGGGGGCAGAGGGAGAGACACTGCCTGATGCAAGCTCTTTTATTGCTTTTCTCTGAGTGGAGCTAACCACCCCTCTCCCTCTCTCCTTTACTCATTACAAGATACTGTAGTACCGAAAGCTGGAAAGCTAAAGTTTGGTAGAAGCAAGAAAGTTTTTACAAAGTTTAATTTCCCTCTGTTATGAATACACTGGAGAAGGGGGAATGGGGAGAAATATTACCACTAAAATAGGTTAACAGCAATACAGTTTTCAATGGCCTTACACATATATGATAGACACCTCCATACACTTCCAACTAATCTCTTGGACAGCCTTGTGTCATTTTCGTTTAATTGCATCTTTGAAATAACAAACGCGGTGACTTCATGGGGAGCTGCCTGGAGCTGAGTTTACCTCTCAGAAAATGGGGCAATCGGGTTTGTTTTCAAGGCGGGGACCTAAATGAAATGTAGGACACCTGATCTGTGGGTTGAAGAATGCAGGTAACTAATTAGAAGGATTTTAAAATTTAGATCTACAGAGTTTACTAAAGGATGGGGAAAAAATGGAAGTCGTTGTATTATGAAACAAGCGTTGGTATTTTCCCAAATTCTTGTTGACTGGGTTGGGAGGGTCAACGTGAAAACTTGCTTCCTGTTCATTGGCTGTTTGTGTTGGTGCTATGATACAAATTATTTCTTATGTTAATATCATTAGCATTATTTATTAAGTTCATGCATGTATTGATTCAGTAAATTCGTACAGAGGCGAATTGACTGCTTTATTGTCCAATCTTAAGTTTATTATAGTTTTTTCATAATAACTTTGTATTCTAACTTTGATGTTCTAGAGGCCTTGTGGAAGTATGTGTTGGGGAGATGGTAGGATGGAAGGTGGAATTAAAAATAGAAAAAATATCTAGGGTTAGTTATTAAGAAAAGGAACTAATTTGAAGTGTGTTTCACTTTTACATGAACTTTAAAAAATTTTTTATTTATTTAATTTTTATTGGAGTATAGTTGATACAAGAACTTTTTAAAAAAATCTATTATGTAGGTTTGAATTTACATTTGTCCCACCAAAACTTTTACTTGCATGTAAAGCCTGCTGTTTTTTGGAGGGTGATTACCAGCATCTGAAAATATTTATAAATAGATTTTCATGTCACAATAAACACACATACACAAACCATTAAAACCAGTGTCAATTGCAAAGATGGATTTTGATACTATGGTGGGGTCAAAAGTTGTAAAACTTACATTATGTTTTTCTGGAGGCATGCCTCAAATGCAGGAAGTGAATGTGAGAATTGGCTAATTGTTTTTGGTAGATGATAGGTATCAATCTTGAAATGAATGGAATTTATGTATTTTTTAATTAAGAAAAACAGGTCAAATCCTTGCTTTATTCTGCTTTTAATAGGTCAGGGATTGGATGAGGGGCATTGTAACTTCCCCTATATCAATTGAGTATGTATTTTTCCAGCTTATCTTATTGCCCATTCCAAATGAGCTAGAGAAAGGGACTACTGAGAATAAGCTGCTGCAGCTTCTTCCTCTTTTTTTTTTAACATCTTTATTGGAGTATAATTGCTTTACAATGGTCTCTCTCTTTTTTTGACAAGAGTTTGACATTATTAAATAAACTACAAAATATTTTTTGTGGTATAATTAAATTGTAATTAATACCAATTGAAATAGAAAGGAAACACTGCCATACTCCAAGCCTGTGCATTTTAGGAGTTACTCCTGTCAACATTTTCTTATTTTGGAATATGCTTTGGGAGAAGTCTGTGCCATTAATTAGAATAGAGAATTGAAGGTTTTCTCCTCTCAGGCCTCTGATGTAACCAAGTGTGACTCATTTGAGTTAATGTCCCTTTACACTGCTGGAGCCTGAAAAAGGAGAAAGGATATTGGGTCTCAGAATAGAAGGATTAGTGCTGATGGGAAGGGTGAGGGTCTGTTGCTCTGGATTTCCAATTTTTTCCACTGACAACTTTTCTTAATTTGAAAATTAAGATAGGTTGAACAACCCAGGACCTGGATTTAAAAAGCTTTTAATGAGTAATTAATATAGAACATCAATGATCTAAGTTAAAGTTACATAGTCACTGTAAGCATGTCACATCAAAACTGTGGTCTGTAAACTACTCCACGAGGAGTAATCCCAGTAATCCTGTGAGTCTAGGGGGCAAAATGAAAATATCTTTAAGACCCCTGTCTTATTCTTGTTTAGTGTCAGTCACTGTGAATAAGCATACTGTTCTATCCTGTATGAAGAATGTATGACTATAGCTAATAGATTGTGAGGCAGTAGGAGACCAATTACTTAACTTCTTAGGATAGAAAGGCAGCAACTTCTAAATGGTCTAGTGTTGAGGCTGCTGTAGATTTGAACCACAGATGAACATGTTTTTCCCCGGGTTTGCTATCAGGTGCTTAGGAAATACAGGAACTGGTTTAAGCACCTGTTTAAGTATGTTTGCCTTATCCTGTGCTCCACCACTGAATCTTGCTTTTTCTTTATTTTTCTTTGATTCCAGTATGAAAATTTATTGAAACAAACTTCCTCAGAGAGAATTCTGCTGTAGTATATAGAATGTGGACTTTACTGTCAGAGAAACATGTGTCCAAATCCTAGAGAACATCTTTAAATTTACTTTCCACATCTTTAAATAATTTAATAATATCTACTTCCCAAGGTATGTTGGGGATGAAATTAAATAATATATGCAAAAGTGGCAAGTGCAAATTGACACTCAGTATTTAGTTTATTTCCTTCCTTTCTAATCTCGTTTACATAATTGAATAACATTCAATAATAGCAAAAACTTATGATTGTACACCCAAATCATTCCTGAACATGTAACACACCAGAGCCCTCAGGGGTTTTGACTTGAATCTGTGTTGTTGGAAGGCCCTCTTTGCCTACCAGCAAAGAAATGTCTTTGGTTGCACACTGCATCTATACTTAACAGTTTCTTATTTTCTTTCTAGTTTAGTGATACTCTGGCTGCATGTTAGAGTCACCTGGGTAGGTTTTAAAAATCTTTATGCCCAGGACTCAATTCAGACCAATTAAACCAGAATCTTTGGGAGTAAGACCCACACATCCTTATTTTTGGAAGCGCCCTAAGAAATTACAACATGGAGCCAACTTACAAACCAGTATTCTAGTCCTCTCTAGAAGGTGAATATAGAAAATTTGATTCCCACAAATGCAGCAACATTTTTATGTTGTGTTTTGGTATTTTCCTCTACATAAATCACAGGAATTAAAAAAAAATAAATATGTTTCAGAAGCAACTATGTACATGCCCATCTACAGGATTTTTACTATTTGAATCAGAATTTAAGGTATAAATATTTCCCTCCAGTTCCTTAGAGCTGCACATGTGGTTAAATTTAAACTAATTTAATTAGCTATCACTTAAAATTCAGTTCCTTATTCCCACTAGCCAAATTAAAAAAAAATTTTTTGTTGAAGTATAGTTGATTTACAATGTTGTGTTTAATTTCTGCTCTATAGCAAAATGACTCAGTTATACATATATTCTTTTTCATATTCTTTTCCATTATTGTTTATCACAGGATATTGAATATAGTTCCCTGTGCTAAACAGTATGACCTTGTTGCTTATCCATCCTATATATAATAGTTTGAATCTGCTAATCCCAAATTCCCAGTCCTTCCCTACCCCCACTAGCCAAATTTTAAGTGCTCAGTAGCCACTTGTGGCTAGTAGCCCCTGTTTTGAACAGCTCAGATATGGAATATTTCTATCATCACAGAAACTTCTGTATTACCTAAAGGTTTGGAAATTTGTTTTACAATTTCCCATCATCTGAAATGAGGTAAATATGATATATATAGTCATTTCCTTTAGATTTATAATTTAAAATATATTATTTTTGATAGTTTTTTTTAAGTGAGGAGAAATATCACATTTTTAACGCTTTCCTCAATTCCTTGTACCTAGTTGTGAGGTTTTCCTTTTCAAAGTTAAGTGAGAGGAGGAACTTGAGTGTCCTTATGTTTATCATTTATATCAGTATGCTCTGAATCCAGCCAACTGCTTAATTGCTCTTGTGTACTACAACAGTTTCAGGAAATAGAGAAAGTCATCATTTCAACTTAAGTGTTGGAATTTGATTCAAGGTTTTTCTATCTGGGGAAGCTTTTTTTTTTTCTTTTACAAATGGAGACTCTTAGTTACCATATGGTACAATTGAATTTTCCAACAGAAAACCGTCTTATTGGTTTTAACTTGAACATAGAGTTGCATGAGGGACTTTATTTCTTTTCTTTTTTTTAAAAATATTTTTATTTATTTTTGGCTGCGTTGGGTCTTTGTTGCTGCGTGTGGGCTTTCTCTAGTTGCGGCGAGCGGGGGTACTCTTCGTTGCAGTGCACTGGCTTCTCATCGAGGTGGCTTCTCTTGTTGTGGAGCATGGGCTCCAGGCACGCGGGCTTCAGTAGTTGTGGGACACAGGCTCAGTAGTTGTGGCTATCCGGCTCTAGAACGCAGGCTTAGTAGTTGTGGTGCACAGACTTAGTTGCTCCGCGGCATGTAGGATCTTCCCGGACCTGGGCTCCAACCCGTGTCCCCTGCGTTGGCAGGCAGATTCTTAACCACTGCGCCACCAAGGAAGTCCTGAGACTATTTCTTCCCACAGGAAAGCATTCCCTTCAACAAAAATGAGGTTCCTAAGCAGTTTGAGATGGTTGAAAGCTAACACTATGTCGTGAATTTTAATGGTGTTTGTCACTTGTTAACTACTGATGCACAGCTTCGAAGAAACTGTACATGTAGTTCATCTCAGCTGCACCACCCCCCTTAGCACCTTAAAAAAAAATCAAAGTTTTCTTTATTGGTTTATTGTGTTGTGAGTAGAAACTAAAGTGGGTAGAAATGGAAACATTATTTTTAATTAAAAGCGTTCCTTCCTTTTTTCCTTATTGGTAGATTGTTCATTTCTTTTAACATAAACACATGCTTTTTTAACTACTCAGTTCAGAAAAATTTGCATCCAAGATGTTGAGAGTTATTTTGTTGAAAGGATGTCTGATGGAATGTTTTGTATTCTGTATCATTTTCATATTTTAATGCTTTTCCTCTTATTTCTTATGTAGTTGTGGAACAAAAATGAAACATTCTTGTTGAATAACTTAAATTAAGGTTAGAATGATTATATAATCTGAGAATGTGTTAAAAATATTCTAAGTTGGTGTATTTTTTTTTTTTTAGGAAGAAAGAGCCTGAGAATTTTTTAAAAGAAGAGAACCCTTTTAAGAAACTTAGTTACTCTTAGAACTGCTTAAGTATTACTTAAGCACTTTCTCTAGAAAAGTGTAATTTTTAAAATAAACATTTAAACTATTAAGGGATTATTTATTTTAGGTCTTAGTGTAGTCAGATATCTCTTCTGGAAAATATAATGTTGAAGTAAAAAGAAATAATTAGTGTTTTGACACAGGAGTTTCCCTTATTTGTAATGTTTTGAATGACAAATTCATTCTCTCAATGTCTTTCATATTCTTGACTTTGCTGAGATGTAATTTCATAGGATTATTTGAACGTAATATTGATTAAATTCATTCTTCACACAGTCTATTTTGATTTGACTCTGATGCTAGTTTCTAGAAGTGAAGGAATGAGCTTCACACGATGATTCAGATGCAACATATACCAGTTTTCTAAGTACTGTGTGAAAATTTACAAAAGCTAAAATGTATCCTTATGGCTGTACTTCATGAAAGCTGAAATAGGTGTTTCATTTTTTAAAAAAAATGATCAACTATACTTCAATTAAAAAACAACTCTTAGGGACTTCCCTTGGTGGTACAGTGTTTAAACTGTGAGCTCCCACTGCAGGGGCCCTGGGTTCGATCCCTGGTCAGAAAACTAGATCCCACATGCATGCCTCAACTAAGAATTTGCATGCCACAAATAACACCCGGTGCAACCAAATTAAATAAATAAATAAATAAAATAAAATAAAATAAAAAACAACTCTGAGATTAGAAAAAGCAAAATAACTTATAATTTTTTTAAATATACAATAAATATAATTTAGGAATATTCAATTATCAGATCGAAACCAGCTAAAACTATATTGTGGATATGTACCAGTCAGTTGAATTCAATCAGAACTTTGAAATTCTGGCACTGCTTTGAGGTATACAGAAATAAATAACAGATAGTATATGTGTTATTACACAGTACCTGGCAGTATTGCTGTTTTATTTGTAATTCAAGCCAACATATCCTTCAGTGTCATAGTTATATAATTCTTACACTTACAAAGAAAAAATCTAGACTATATTATTTTCCATTATTAAAATTTAATGGGAATTTCCTTCAATTTTTAAATAAAAGAAACTATTTTAATGTTATCACATAATATGTCATACTCATTATATAGCTGAAGACCAAACAGAGCTACATTTTTTTTTTTTTTTTTTTTTTTTGCGTTATGGGGGCCTCTCACTGTTGTGGCCTCTCCCGTTGCGGAGCACAGGCTCTGGACGCGCAGGCTCAGCGGCCATGGCTCACGGGCCCAGCCGCTCCGCGGCATGTGGGATCTTCCCGGACCGGGGCACGAACCTGTGTCCCCTTCATCGGCAGGCTGACTCTCAACCACTGCGCCACCAGGGAAGCCCCAGAGCTACATTTTAAAAATAAGATTTCATCTTAATCTTTCTCAATGTTTATGTGTGTACATCAAGACTTCATCTAACTTCAAGGGTGTTTTAAGATTGTACTGAGATACTGAGATTTAATTAAAAAATAGATGATATTGTTCTTCCACCTAAAGGGATATTAAAGAATCACTGTTGGTAAACCAAGCCAGTTGAGTGTTTTTCTAGTAGCTGTAATGATGAATCTGGACTGATCTAACCATATTCTGATGGCCAGCCCCCTTTTTTAAAAAAATATATTTATTTTATTTTATTTATTTATTTTTGGCTGTGTTGGGTCTTCCTTGCTGCATGCGTGCTTTCTCTAGTTGCGGCGAGTGGGAGGCTACTCTTCGTTGTGGTGCACAGACTTCTCATCGCGTTGGCTTCTCATCGCATTGGCTTCTCTTGTTGCGGAGCACGGGCTCTGGGCACACGGGCGTCCATAGTTGTGGCTCGCGGGCTCTAGAGTGCAGGCTCAGTAGTTGTGGCACACAGGCTTTGTTGCTCCGCGGCGTGTGGGAACTTCCCGGACCAGGGCTTGAACCCTTGTTCCCTGCATTGACAGGCAGATTCTTAACAACTGCTGCCACCAGGGCAGCCCTGGACAGCCCCCCTTTTAATTGTTCTGTATTCAGTAAACGTACATTGAATTCCTGTTTTCTGCCGGGCGGGCGCTGTACTAGGCACTGGTGATACACAGAGAGGGCACATTTCCAAGATAGCAGATAAATGGATTAGTCTGTGGCCACATATATTTAATCATCTGAGTTCAAGCCAAGTAAGCCAATCTATTGACAGGATATATTGGCATGGAACAGCTGTAAAGGTAAAAATTAAAGCATATGTAAAACTTTACAAACATGGGTACTGATCTGAATATATATGAATTGTTTTTAGATGCAGCTGTGCATTTGTGTTGACCATTCCTCTTTGATTTAGAGACAACAGTATAGCATGGGATTTAGACCCTAGACTTTGGAGCCAGGCTGCCTGAGTTTTAATTTCTGACTCTGATATATAAGCTCTGTGACCTTGTGGAAATTTTCTCTGTGGAAAACCCTTGTGGATTTTTCATCTACAAAATAAGGATAATTACCAGGCCTCTTTTATGGGATTGTTGTAAGGACTAAATGATTAATTCATTAAAACATGTAAGCAATTGGAGCAGTGCCTAATGCATACTAAGTATTTAATAAATATTAGCTATTATTATTTTTGGTATACTCTTATTTATAAGTTTTTATTTATTTATTTATTTATTTATTTATTTATTTATTTAATACCCTGGGTAAAGGTAATATATGAACTTAAATATGTTTTTTTGTTTCAAAGTTTATGGCCCTACTTTGTTTCTTGGGCTGCATGTTTCTGTTTCTTCCACTCATTACTTGGGCTTGTTGATATATGTAACCTGTGCCTAATTTTCACACACTTCGTGGAACTTGTGAAAATAAATGTCATCCTCTTCAGACTACCCTTTTTTTTTGTTTTGGCCATGCTGCGTGGCTTGTGGTATCTTAGTTCCCTGACGAGGGATTGAATGTGGGCCATGGCAGTGAAAGTGCCAAGTCCTAACCACTGGACCCCCAGGGAATTCCCAAAACTACTCATTTTTAGAACCCTACACATCTCCTGTTTTGGAGTTACTTTTTAGAGCATATGGCATGTTGTTTTTGAAGATCCTTTGTAGTGGCACATCTCTTCTTTGAGAATAGGTTTGATTCAATTAAATAATATATTCATGATCTAGAAAGGTGAATGATTTAGGAGGATTTAATAATTTCAATTAAAATGAAAAATGATTATAAAGTAAAAGGAGTGATTTTTAAAATAGGACTGTAAACATGATTAGAAAGACAGTCCCAGAAATATCTCTAATAATACTGTGTTTGAGGACAAAGGTATCTATCCTCCCAAAGTGTCTATTTTGAAAGTTAACACTATCAGGTACATAAATTCTAGTATGTTTAAATGTACATTGTTCACAGTCACACAGATATATTACTTAATATTTGTGAATCTTATGTTGCTATGCCCCTAGGAGTGTTGTGTAACATAACCTAAAATTGTTTTCTTTTTCTTTTAAAGGGTATGTGTTTTTGTTTTTTAATTTAATTAATTAATTAATTTTTGGCTGCATTGGATCTTTGTTGCTGCGTGCGGGCTTTTAGTTGATGTGAGCAGGGGCTACTCTTCATTGCGGTGCGCAGGCTTCTCATTGCCGTGGCTTCTCTTGTTGCAGAACACAGGCTCTAGGAGCGTGGGCTCAGTAGTTGTGGCTCGAGGGCTCTAGAACGCAGGCTTAGTAGTTGCGGTGCACGGGCTTAGTTGCTCTGCGGCATGTGGGATCTTCCCGGACCAGGGCTCGAACCCGTGTCCCCTGCATTGGCAGGAGGATTCTCAACCTCTGCGCCACCAGGGAAGCCTATAACCTAAAATTCTTTAGTAAGTTTTTGTAGACGTTTATCCTGACTGATTTTGCGCACCCTTTTAGAACCTTTAATATACTAATATACCTTATGAATCTCCAAGATGATTATGTATACAGTCGTCCCTCCATATTCTCCATAAGATTGATTCCAGGACCCCCATGGATATAAAAGCTGTGGATACTCAATTCCCTTATATAAAATGGCATAGTATTTGCATATTACCTACACAAATCCTCCCATATACTTTAAATCATCTTCAAATTATTTATACTATCTAATACAGTGTAGATACTGTGTAAATCATTGTAAATACAATGCAAATAGTTGCCAGCATGCAGCAAATTCAAGTTTTGCTTTTTGGAACTTTCTATAATTTTTTTTTTCCCAAATAATTTCCATCTGAGGTTGGTTGAATCTGTGGTTGTGGAACCTGTGGTTACAGATGGCCAGCTGTTTATCATTTTAATTTATTTGACAATTTAACTACAGAATCCACAGTACATCTCTTAGCATCTTTCTTTCTTTTTTTTTTTTTTTTTGCGGTATGCGGGCCTCCCACTGCTGTGGCCTCTCCTGTTGCAGAGCACAGGCTCCAGACGCACAGCCTCAGCGGCCATGGCTCACGGGCCCAGACGCTCCGTGGCATGTGGGATCTTCCCAGACCGGGGCACGAACCAGTGTCCCCTGCATCGGCAGGCGGACTCTCAACCACTGCGCCACCAGGGAAGCCCTTAGCATCTTTCTTAATAGGAGCACTGATTTGGGAAATATTCTTTGTGTTTGCTCTATCCAAGACCACTGCAATGAATTATTTGTTTTGCTTCTTCCAATGAGAAGTTGCTTTGGGTTGCTAGTACAAGAGACCCTGGCATAACAATGACCTAAGAAGACAGGGATTTCCTTTTCTCTAATATAAAGTCCAGGCATACGACTCCAGAGCTGCTCTGGCTGTTTTAAGACATGGCAATGAACCCAGACATCTTTTTTTTCTTCTCTACCTCCTTACTGCATGGCTTTCATCCTCAAGATGCCCTCTTGGTTACAAAATGGCTGCTAGCATTCTATAAAAATGTCCTTCTAGTCAGAATATATGGAAGAAATGGGGGAAATGGCAAAAAAGGGTATGCCTTCCAGCTGAGTCAGATCCTTTTAAAGAATTTTGTTGAAAGTCTTACCCAATGACTATTTATATTGGCCATCTGTACATAAAGGGATGCTGGGAATTGTAGTTTTTTGCTGGGCACTTGGCTGTCCCAAAACAAACTGAAGAGAGTAGATATTGGGGATCCAATTATTATTTTCTCCAGACTGCCTAACATCTGATCGCTGTTTGTTTCCAGTTTAATGGGATTTGGTTGTAGTACCTCTGAATAAATTATAGATCCTATGCTAGGTTTTTGGGGGGATAGGAGGCTTGGTTTTACTGACTTATCACTTGATAGCTAACACATACATTATGCTAATTAAAGTGCCTTGGCCTAGAAGATAATTAAGAAACTAGATTTACTTTCTGTGGAGGCTGGTTCACAGCCATTAAGATTGTTTAGTACTTTATACTTTGCATTGTTTCATAGTTAATTCCTTGTAGTAAGTACGTATCATTCATATAATTTTTAAAAATCAGTATTTAACCTACCGTTGAAATATTAAATTATTATTAACCTTTAACAAGACAAAATTAATATATTTATGTCTGTTCTTAAATGTTTAGCTTTTGTGAAAACTAAATCTAGGTGGTGTTATAATTTATTAACATTCAAACATAAATTTGGAAGTATAGTATAGTAGAAAGAGCACAGATTTTGAATTTAGGTAGTCCTCGGTTTGCGTTTTAGCTCTTTTAGTAATTAGAGTCATTTTGGATAAGTAATTTAATCTCTCTGTGTCTGATCTGTAAAATGGAAATAATAATGTCTACCTCAGAAAGTTGCATGAGCTTTATTCCTGAGTCATTACATATATAAAATGATTGGGCACAGCCCACGGATTCAGTTTACAAGAATTCTTTACCTTTCACTTCCCTTTTCATCTATATATACTGGGCAAAACAGCGACCTAAGAAATATGATTAATTATACTGAGAAAAAAGCTTGGCTTATCTCTTCATCCTCCCAGATTTTAGCCTCTCTAGTATGTTTTGATTAGGTCACTGACTATGCTTTGGTTATCAGATGTTTTACATGTAAGATCTTTTTTAGACATAGTAGCTACATATTTACTTTAAAACTAAAATTAACATCTTAAAAGAAATAAAATGGGCAAATCGGCCATGCCCCCATGAATATGTGAAAAATATGGAAATTGGTAGGAAAAAGTACCCACAGGATTATTTGACTACAGTTAAAATAGCAACAATTTTAAATATTTTACAAGTAATATAAATTAATTTTTGTTGTAATGTCTTTTGTTTCTTAGATAAACTAATTATACAGCTGTAAAGTATGTGACTGACTGCTCTGTGTTCAGAATTGTTTTCAGTATATTGAGAAATATTTTAAAATAAAAGGAAAAGGTTCCTACCAAAAAACTTAAAATCTAGGTTTAAAAAAAACACAGATAGGAAAGATAGGAAGCCATTATATAATAGAAAACAATGAATAAATGCTCTAAAATTTTGAGGAAGAAAGTGTGGCTTAGTCACAGGATTCACTTGGGTAGAGCTTGAGCTGTCTTGAAGATGTTATTAATGTCTGGGAAAGAGCATGGTGTATCACAGGGTAGAATAAAAGATATGAGTGAGTCAATTCAGGAGAGAGGAAGTGTTAAGAAGTGCTGAAGGTGGCATATGAAAATGAGAAGAGTAGGGGGACAGAGAAGGAAGTACCTAAAGAGTAAGAGAACTAGGAAAGTGTAATGTTAAAGATGATGCATTAGGAGAGTCTGTCAAGGAGTATGTGACCAGTAGCAACAGATGCCATAGGGAGCCAACAAAAGATGATGGAAGAAAAGTAGAAGAAAAAGAACAGTGCGATCAGTTGAGTGTTATTACCTTCAACACCATTTTACTATACTGATAAGGAGAGGAATAGGAAGGAAGTTGAAATGGAGGATGGTATTTGGTGGCAAAATAGATGAGATTCAGATGACCTGAATGATTTCATGAGTCAGAAAAAATTTCTTTGTAAAACTGAAGATGGTGAAAGAACAGATTCTATGAGATTAAGAGATTTAAAGTTCCAGAAAGAGTGAAAAAGAATACCCTCTCTTTATGAGGCTTTGTCTGGATGGGAAGGAGTGAACTGTAGGTAGAGTTGTTAGCTTTGGTCAGGAGGAGAGCAGCTTTTTCTGTAAGATTGAAGGGAATGTTACAAAGATATATGTGGGCCTGTTGAAGAATAGAAATGAAAATAAGAGAATTCTGTAAGAAAATTTACACTTAATGCAGTTATCTTCAGAAAGTGCCGTCAGAAGAGGCAAGCTTGTCTGCTTTTAACTATGATTCGGTAGTGATGAAAAATTGGAAGTTTGAAGAGAGATGTAAAGGTTAGAAGTAATCACTGTTGGGAGAGTAATGGGAGATCGATAAATGATTTATAGGCTTTATCACTTTGAAGTTGAAAATTTGAACAGTGATGGCCTAAATCCACATCTGCAGAAAATGAAGGGTAAGGTATAGGGGTTATTGCAATCTGCAGTGGTCAAGCGAAATGTGGGGCCTAGAGTAATGAGGAAACTCAGTGAGGCTGGGAAGATTGGTTGAAATAGAAAGTGATTTTACTCAGCACTTTCTGAATTTTCTCAGTAAGCCAACTACTGACTGAATCAAAGATATTTATCATTTGCTGCTATCTGCCGCTTGTTAGAACAAGCTGACAAAGGATCTTGACTCCAAGTAAAGTGTGTATGATGTTTGTTCAGTTTATGTGGATTAGTTACTGCTTGGGTCACTTAACCTGCAGTTGGGGATTGTATTTAAA
The DNA here is from genome assembly GCF_011762595.2 of Tursiops truncatus. Classification (NCBI taxonomy): domain Eukaryota; kingdom Metazoa; phylum Chordata; class Mammalia; order Artiodactyla; family Delphinidae; genus Tursiops; species Tursiops truncatus. Next base: position 101,568,629 of record NC_047038.1, read on the forward strand.
AGGGGCCATATAAACCATAAATTCAGAAAAAGTGTTTAAATAAAAACCTCATCCTATTGTTTAATATTGTGCTATAGTAGCTGGGTTTTTTATGTGCCACTAGTATGACTTTACTGTCAGTCTTTGTACTTATTTATTATTATGATAGTTATCACTAGGATTCAAAATTGTAAATTAATTGGGAATCTCTTCTGCAAATTGCTTTGGCTACAAAAAAATTTTCTATCCTTTTCTTAGATGTTAGCATTATACTTGGCAGATAGACCAACTCCTAAAAAAGTTTTGAAACTCATTTTTCCATTTTTAATTCAGATAAATGTTTTATCTGCTATACCAAATGTGATGTAAAAAGTAAAATTCAAAAATATATTCAGTATTTTATCAACTCAGGACTTGATTTATTTTTAAATTCCTGAAACAACATATTACAAAACTTCTTGGCTATCTACAAATACTTGGTTATTGCCTGAAGTCACCTAGATGATTGTTAAGTAACAGCAAAATTCAGTGTAGGCCTCTACAAATAGTGTCTTAGCTGGCCAAATCATCTAAAGGATTAATTGCCATTGCTTTGATTAATAAAATATATATAATGGTGGCTGGTGCATTTTCCTTTTCTGCTTTTTGTATTACCAAATAGTTGTAAGAAAAAAAAATCTAGAGGAAATAATGTTACTCTAGTTTATAAATTACTCTTGGTTCACTTAGACAGCATCTTTTTTTTTTTTTTTAGACAGCATCTTTAAAAATATATTTGACCTCCTAATCATGTGAAAAAGACCTAATCAGGAATTTATTGTCTCAAGAGAAAGTTTCAATGATATATGCTATAAACAGCAAAATTCATGTTTATGATACCTTTAAAACTATTAATCTTTTAAGAAGTTATTTAAATCCTCTTTTACTACCCTAATGAGGGCCATTGTAAAGGTTTTCATTTCTCTATATTGTGACAATTAGCTTTTTAGACTGAATAATACTTTAAAAGCTAATTATATGATGCAGCAGTTTGTAAATATGCACCTGTGCCATTATAATCTGTAGATTAAGCCAAAAATTTATACACAAACCACACATGTATGTTTATGATATCTTTCAGATCACCTAAAGGAACAGTGAAAATGATTACAATGATGAGATACTATTTGTGTATTTACTATAAGAATTTAAAATAGGATATTATTTATCTTTATAACAAATCTATGAGATAGATGTTATTATTCTTATTTTACAGATGAGAAAACTGAATTTTAGAGAGGCTCGATGAGTTGCCATAGGTCACACAGTTGGTTGGTAGTGGAGTAGGGATTTTGAATCCATGTCTGTCTGACTCCAGTCAATTGTCTTAACCATAACTTCTCATGTGAATAGTATCTTTTATTTAGTTATTTAGTTATTGATTGATTGATTGTATATTTTAAAACAAGCAGAATCAAGGAGAGGCAAAAAATTACCTCAATTTACATAGAAAGTGTGAAAGAGAACTCCATAGTCTATATTGGAATCTGAGTTTATGCAGTCGTTCAGGAGCTTTCAAACAGTTGTTCTTGCATTGGTAGTGTATTTTACTTTCAGCTTGTTTTACCCCCAAGGTCTTCTCCCTACTATCCTGTGGTTTTCCTAGCATCAAGTTCCTATAAAGTGTTAAATAAAGACAAAAATGTGTCCTTTTGAAAATCTTTTTAAAATGTTTACATGCTCATCACAGTATTATTTGTAATGGTATAAAATTGGAAACAACATAAATAGCTTACAGAGGAGGCATGGTTTAAAGTACTATTCTAAATCCTTATAATGGAATTTTATGATCATCAAAAATTAGGTTGATAAGAGGTTTTTAACATGAAAATATAATGTTAAATAGAAAAAAGATAAAAATTTAGTAAACAAAGCATGATTATAGACATAGTTTTCATTTTCTTTACTTTTTATGAAAACTTTCAATGTTAAAAAGGCCAGGAAAAAACCCCAAAATGCCCCAAATAGTGATATATAAAGGAAAACCAACCTGTTTTAGAAGTAGAAAGATTAGAATGTGAAGAATTAAAAATATATAAAATTTGTTCTGTTGAGTTGAGAAATATATATTTTGCCTGGTGATTTTTTTCTAATATGGAAGGGGCTTACTGATTTTAATACATCGAATTACCTTAGCTAATGCTTTAGGCAAACTAGAAGATGTAGTTGAGCTTGGGTTACTTTTTATAAGGATGTTTAGATAATAATGATAATACACACTTATAAAATGTACTGTTTAGTAAAAAATTAATTCCTCTAAACAATCTTAAGGTAGATACTACTAAAATCTCCATTTTTTCAGGTAAGGAAACCGAGGTAGAGTTAGATTCATTTGCTCAGAGTAATTAAGCAGAAGAGCCAGCATTTTGAATCTAGGTAGTCTGGTCCCAATGCTTGTGCACTTAATTGCTACACACTAGATAATTTTAATAGTGAAAATCATTTGTAACTTTTAGTTCAGGGTTAGAAGTAATGATCTTATTAAGGTGCGGTCATTAAGAACAGTTTATGACCAACTCTCCATTCCATTCTTAGTGCATGTAAAAATTGTCCTTTGGTTTGGTTGACAGCTGTATTTACAGAGCCCCAAACTGTTGGTGACTGCTAACAGAGTTTCTTTTCTTCTCCTTTGAATCAACTCTTTCAGTAGGCTTGCATGCTTTGTATGTGGTGGTGTAGAAAGTGTCTGATAGGAGAACTCCAAAAGTTTCTAAATTTTAGTTTATCATGCGGTTTTAAAACTCATTCACAATATAAATTGACTGACATTTGCTCTTATTTGGAGAAGTGGAATTATATCCTGGAGTTCTTTGAAACATAAAAATCTCTATTAACCCTTTCCCTTAACTGTCTTCATGTCCCTTTTTCTTTTCTACTTAAGAATTGCAAACTATTCTTATGCAAGTAGTTAGATGATCTTTTATTAAGTGAACAGTTTTCTTGCCCACAGACTTTAATTCTTATAGCAGGTAAAATTTGTTTTATTATTTTGAAGTATCTTATATTTTAGAATAGATAAAACATGTGTACTGTACAAGATTGAAAAGTACAAAAATTGAAGTTGTCTTTTTATTTGTATCTCCAGGTCCCCTCCAGGGGTGCTGTTCTGTAGCCTTCATTTTCAGTAATGTCACCAGAGCCAGGAGAAAACATTAATGAACAATGTACCAAACTGATGTTTTAGTCTTCCTTAACAGGAAACTTTACATGTACCCTCTTAGTATGCTAAAAAGCTCTTTGCTATTCAAAATAATTTATACAAAATCTTCCTTTTTTATATATTAAACAATACATCTTTATTTTTCTGGTTTTCTTTTTCTCCCCCCCTCAAATTACCTCATTAGTCAGACATTTCTCACACTTTTGACCTGTTAACCCCCATTCTTTTGTTACCAGTTAGAAATTTGTTAGTAAAAGCAAACTTGAATGTCTCACCATTAATATACTGTTTTGTTTGTTAAGTTGAACATTTTCTTTTAACTGAGGTTGATAAATATTTGGTACAGCTGAACTTGGATCATTTTACAGTTGAAAGGGGAACTTAGATCTATTTCATTTCTCTTATAGAGCATTGAGTTACAAAGAAACTCCAATATATAGAAATTTTTGGTATATAGAAATTCGGTATATAACAGTTTTTTTTAATGTGCTTGCTCTTCTGCTTTTCTTGTTGAAGCATGAAAACTGAACACTATGTATGGAGTTACTCTTTCTGTATACCCAAAGTTCAGATTTATTTCCTGCTTAAATAGAGTGCATTGGGAGGAAAACTATGCCAGAGCATACTTTTCTAATTACATTGTTTTAACTCTTTGTAATTGTGCTTCCTTTTATGTGTACCTTTTGAAATGTAAGCAAAAGGTAGGGTAGGTTGGAGGTTCCAAACATGAGCTGTAGCTGAATTATCTATGAATTGATTAAAAATAAACATTTTGGGATACTTCCTAGACCCTCAGGAATTTATAGTTTTGTTTTGTTTTGTTTTGCGATACGCGGGCCTCTCACTGTTGTGGCTTTTCCCGTTGCGGAGCACAGGCTCCGGATGCACAGGCTCAACGGCCATGGCTCACGGGGCCAGCCGCTCCGCGGCACGTGGGATCTTCCCGGACCAGGGCACGAACCCGCGTCCCCTGCATCGGCAGGCGGACTCTCAACCACTGTGCCACCAGGGAAGCCCAGGAATTTATAGTTTTAAAATGTGCCCCACATCCAGCTTTCCTAAAATTGGTAGAAAATAAGTACACTTTTTATTGTATCTTTCTAGGAATCCTATCTCTCCTTTTAAAAATATAGATATTTCGGTCATGCTTTTATAAATTTGTTCTATAAATTTAAAAAATATAAGTTAATTTGTTGGGATAATATTATACATACCCTTGAGTAGGTGTCACTAGCCTCAGTACCTTTAGGGACAAGAAGGGCCAAAGATAGTTGAGGGTAGAGGAAAACAATAATGAATGATGGATATTGTAACGAACTAAAGGGCTCAGACTGTAGCTAAAGTGGATGTCTGCTACCCACCTTGAGTGCTGCCACATCTCCTTTTTTCCCAAGATTTTAATGTGAAATCTCTTTTATATGTGAAATCTTTCAATTTATAAATATTGGCACAAATTCACACTTTTGTAAAATATGGTGTGGGCCATTGCTCTATAAGCCAAACACATGTCTGCAGGCCAAATAAAGCCCATGGGCCACCAGTACACAACCCATGCCCTGAACTACCTTACACTTGTATGAACTACCTTACACTTGTATGAACTTGACATATTTTGTTTTGACATTTATTAAGGGGTAATAATGATGATAATGCTTCTAGCTGTCTGCCTTGATTAATGTTTCACTTTAGCATATTAGTTGTATAAACATGGGATTTTTGTGTAGGAGGAAAGAAAAGAATAGGACTATTTTCTAAAATATATAGTGTCTGATGTGTAAATGTATCAGAGACTTGGTTCCATGATTTTTCTTAGAGAAATTTTGTTCTCAATCCCTTTCTTTCTGAAAGTCTGTCATTCTTCCTTTTTCCTGCCTGCACATTCAGTATCTCCATGCTCTTCCCATGAATGTTCTTTTCATTTGCAAGAGTTATGAAAGAAAAATCTTTTGTACAGAAACTCTATAGAATGAAAATCACTTTGTGACTGACTTAGCTGCACAAACGTTGAGACATTCTTCACCATAGCATTAAAATTCCTTAGCCCTAGTACTATTTCTTTCAAATGTGCTTTCTAAACAGAAGAATGACTGCCTTTAAAGCAGTTAGTGAAAAGACTCACACAGAAACAATCTAAGGAGGCAGCCTCATAACCATGTAAGATTCGACCCCAATCCATCAGGAGGGATGATTGAACTGAGATGCCATTTACAGTGGCTCAGTACAGAGAAATAAACATAATAAACTAGCAAAACTTCCTCTTCTAGCCAAGATGGAATAACAGGGACAAGATTTATCCTTCTGTCCACAACAGCTAAAAAATGGACAAAATATTGAAAACAGCAGTTCTCAAGCCACTGGACATCAGGCAGTGAAAGACAGTGATATCTCTGAGTGATGGAAATAAGATGAGCCTTATGACTGCTCAGCTTGCTAACTTGAGAGAGTTTCTAGACTGGTGCAATGTGTGGGAAACCAGGTGGAAAATGGTACAGAACCTTGAATTCAGGACATACTGCTGAAAGTCTGGGAAGATTAAGACAGCTAGAGTTAACAGGACAGAGTAGTAGAGAGGTGAGAATAGCACACAGAAAGGACCCCAGAGGTCTACAGAGGGTCCCCTTCGAGTATTCACCTGAGTACTCAATACGTACATGCATGTAAGGAAACTTGCTGAGCTGGAGGGGAACCATACAAAAGGGTTAGAAGGGACAGTATTTGTGTATGCTGGCAGGGCTGGGAATAGTGCCTGTTCCCACGGACCAGATTGGAGAACCTCAAGATTCACAGGGCATTAGGTACAGTACACAGAAGAATCTTGCCCCACCAATGAGCCCTAGATTAAGCATTGCTCTGGGCCAAACTAACAGATCTTCAGAGCTAGACCCAAAAGGGTCAAATTTACAAGTTTTCAAGTAATTTAACTTCATCCCCAAGCAAAACTCAAAAATATGTATAAACATATTCAGCATCCAACAAGATAAAATTCACAGTATATGGCATCTAATCAAAAATGTCCAGACATGCAAAGAAACAGGAAAATATGACCTATAATGAGAAGATAAATTGATCAAACTAACTCAGAACTGACACAGAGGTTAGAATTAGCAGATAAGTGCATTAAAGTAGTTTTTTGTTGTTGTTGTTGTTGTTGTTGTTTTTTGTGGGATGCGGGCCTCTCACTGTTGTGGCCTCTCCTGTTGCGGAGCACAGGCTCCGGACGCACAGGCTCAGCAGCCGTGGCTCACGGGCCCAGCCACTCCGCGGGATGTGGTATCTTCCCGGACCAGGGCACGAACCCGTGTCCCCTGCATCGGCAGGCGGACTCTCAACCACTGCGCCACCAGGGAGGCCACTAAAGTAGTTTTTATAACTGTACTCCATATGTGCAGAAGTTAGTAGGAACACATTGAACTTCTAAATATGAAAACTATAATGTCTGAGATGAAAGATACATGGGATGGGATTAATGGCAGGTTAAACATTATAGAAGAAAAGATTAGTAAACTTGAAGACATGCCAATATAAATGATTCAAAGTGAAACACAGAAAGGAAAATAATTTTTAAAAATGAACAGAGCATCAGTGAGTTGTGAGATAACTTCAGGTGGCCTAATATACATGGAATTAGAGTCCCTAAAGTAGAGGAGAAAGAAGGCCATGATGAAAAAATACTTGAATAAATAATGGCTGAAACTTTTCCAAATTTGATGGAAACTATAAACACCCAGTTCAGAATCTTAATGAACCCCAAGCATAAGGAACATGAAGAAAATTACTCCAAGGCACATCATATTCAAACTGTTCAAGATGTATAATAAAGAGACAACCTTAAAGGCAGCCAAAGAAAAAAGAGGAATAAAAATAAGGATAGCATTATGTTTCTTGTCAGAAACAGTGCAAACAAGAAGACAGTGCAGCAACATCTTTAAAGTACTAAAAGAAACTGTCAACCTAGAGTTCTCTACCCAATGAAAATCTTTTTTAAAAATGAGGTGAAATAAAGACTTTTTCAGAGATACAATAGCTAAAAGAATCCATCACCAGCAGACCAAGAAATGTTGAAGTCCTTCAGGCAGAAGGCAAGTGATACCAAATGGATAGCAAATAAAATGCTAACTACACTGGTAAAATATATATGATATTTTTCTTATTTAAATGTCTTTAAAAGGTAATCTATAAAAAGCTGAGAAAAGTAGAATTCATAGATTCACTCTATAAAAATCCCAAAATGCAGTAATGAAATAATAATGGCTAACATTTTGACCACTTACTATGGGCAAGGAGTTTTACCTGTATCATTTGATTTAATCCATCTAAGAGTCCTTTAAGTACCATTGTTGTTACTTTGAGGAAAGTAAGCTATACGAGGGTGCAATAACTTGTCCAAGATTACACAACTATTAAATGGATGAGCAAGGACTTAAACTCATTCTGACTCTAAAGCTTAGATACTTTACCATTTTTCTACACTGCCTTCCCAGGGAAGGAGCAAATAGTATAGAACATGTGATCAAAGGTCAAAGAGGATCAAGGAAAGAGTCAAGGGGGAAGGAATAAAGAGGAGCTGGCAGACAGCTTGGCAGATATCATCAGTTCCTATCATCAACGATTATTTCTACTTGGATGGTCAAGGCCACTCAAGATGACACTTTTAACTCTAATTTTTAAAAATTAATTAATTAATTAATTTATTTTTGGCTGTGTTGGGTCTTCGTTGTGCCTAGGCTTTCTCTATTTGCTACTCTTCATTGCGGTGCATGGGCCTCTCACTGCAATGGCATCTCTTATTGCGGAGCACGGACTCTAGGCGTGCGGGCTTCATTAGTTGGAGCAGACGGCCTTAGTAGTTGTGACACACAGGCTCAGTAGTTGTGGCGCACAGGCTTAGTTGCTCCACGGCATGTGGCATCTTCCCAGACCAGGGGTCGAACCCGTGTCCCAGGCATTGGCAGGTGGATTTTTTTTTTTAAGGTATTCTTTTTTTTTTTTTAACATCTTTATTGGAGTATAATTGCTTTACAGTGTGTGTTAATTTCTGCTTTATAACAAAGTAAATCAGCTATACATATGCATATATCCCCATATCTCCTCCCTCTTGTGTCTCCCTCCCATCCTCCCTATTCCACCCCTCTAGGTGGTCACAGAGCACTGAGCTGATCTCCCCATGTGACGCAGCTGCTTCCCACTAGCTATCTATTTTACATTTGGTAGTGTATATATGTGAATGCTACTCTCACACTTCGTCCCAGCTTACTGTTTCCCTTCCCATGTCCTCAGGTCCATTCTTTACATCTGCATCTTTATTCCTGTCTTGCCCCTAGGTTCATCAGAACCTTTTTTTTTTTTTTTTAAGATTCCATATGTATGTGTTAGCATACAGTATTTGTTTTTCTCTTTCTGACTTACTTCACTCTGTATGACAGACTCTAGTTCCATCCACCTCACTACAAATAAGTCAATTTTGTTTCTTTTTATGGCTGAGTAATATTCCATTGTATATATGTGCCACATCTTCTTTATCCATTCATCTGTCAGTGGACACTTAGGTTGCTTCCATGTCCTGGCTATTGTAAATAGAGCTGCAGTGAACATTGTGGTACATGACTCTTCTTGAATTATGGTTTTCTCAGGGTATATGCCCAGTAGGGGGATTGCTGGTTCCTATGGTAGTTCTATTTTTAGTTTTTTAAGGAACCTCCATACTGTTCTCCATAGTGGCTTTATCAATTTACATTCCCACCAGCAGGGCAAGAGGGTTCCCTTTTCTCCACACCCTCTCCAGCATTTATTGTTTGCAGATTTTTTGATGATGGCCATTCTTACTGGTGTGAGGTGATACCTCATTGTAGTTTTGATTTACATTTCTCTAATGATTAGTGATGTTGAGCATTCTTTCATGTGTTTGTTGGCAATCTGTATATCTTCTTTGGAGAAGTGTCTATTTATGTCTTCTGCCCATTTTGGGATTGAGTTGTTTGTTTTTTTTGATATTGAGCTTCATGAGCTGCTTGTAAATTTTGGAGATTGGCAGGTGAATTCTTTTTTTTTTTTTTATTTTGCGGTACGCGGGCCTCTCCCGTTGTGGAGCACAGGCTCCGGACGCGCAGGCTCAGCGGCCATGGCTCCTGGGCCCAGCCGCTCCGCGGCATGTGGGATCTTCCCGGACCGGGGCACGAACCCGCGTCCCCTGCATCGACAGTTGGACTCTCAACCACTGCGCCACCAGGGAAGCCCATGGCAGGGGAATTCTTAACCACTGCACCACCAGGGAAGTCCCCTCTAATAGTTTTTAAAATATAAAATTTACACAGATGTGGGAGCCAGTGAGTTCAGATATCTTGTTTTTAGCTTCACATAGTTCAGAATGTGCTCTGTGGACTTAACGGAAGGGAGAGAAACATACCCTTGTCTGTCCAGGGAGGTGATGAACCTCTCTGTTCATCAACTGGGTGGACTGCAGGCCTAAGTTATTAAATGTTTTTCTCTTTCAGATTTTTTTTTTTTTTTTTTGAGGTACACGGGCCTCTCACTGTTGTGGCCTCTCCCGTTGCGGAGCACAGGCTCCGGACGCACAGGCTCAGCGGCCATGGCCCACGGGCCTAGCCGTTACGCAGCATGTGGGATCTTCCTGGACCAGGGCACGAACCTGTGTCCCCTGCATCGGTAGGCGGACTCTCAACCACTGCGCCACCAGGGAAGCCCTCTCTTTCATTTTTAAATAACAGTTGTAACATTTTACAACTTTACTTACAAGATCAGCTAGCCAGAAGAAAAAGTAATTTGACTTGTACTAATAATAACAGTGTTGAAGTCACATGGGAATGGTTTAAAAATGCCTATGGATAAAAATTGGTAGTTTGTAATGTGCTTGTATTTTCTTATGTTTAATAAATGTTTTCTTGTTTTAAACAATAATTTATTTTAAACAAAAATACAATGTAGTATGGAGGTTACAACACATGTAAAAATAAAATGCATGGCATTGGCACAAAAGTTGGGAGTAGAGCAATGAAAGTACAGTTGACCCTTGAATAACACTGGTTTGAACTGCATGGGTCTACTTATATGCCAGTTTTTTCAACAGTAAATACTATAGCACTTTGTGATCTGTGGTTGGTTGAATCTGTAGATATGGGGGAACCATGTATATGGAGGGATGACTCTAAGTTATACACAGATTTTCAACTGCACAGAAGGTCAGTTCCCCTAATCCCTGTGTTGTTCAAGGGTTAACTATATACAATTGTGGGTTCTTATATGAAATGGTATAATATCATATCAAGGTAGACTGGGATAATTTAAAGATGTGTACTATAAACTGTATAGCAATGACTAAAATAACAAAAAGAGTTACAGCTAAAAGCTAACGAAAGATATAAAATGGAATCATAAAAAATATTGTTAATCCAAAGTCAGGAAAAGAAAAAAAGAGGTGAGAGGAAAAACAGATGGGACAAAGAAAAAAAAAAAAAAAGCAAAACAATAAATCCAACTATATTAGTAATCACATTTAATGTAAATGGCTTAAACACCTCAATTAAAAGGCAGAGTTTGTCAGATTGCTTACAGTTTGATCTTGATTTTTAAAGCCAATCTTAATTGAAAGTAAAAGAATGGGAATTCCGTGGCAGTCCAGTGGTTAAGACTTGGCACTTCCACTGCTGTGGCCCAGGTTCAATCCCTGATTGGGGAAGTAAGATCCTGCAAGCTGCACAGCATGGCCAAAAAATGAAAAGAAAAAGAAAAAGTAAAAGCATGGAAAAGATATACCATGTTAATACTAATTAAAAGAAAATTGACTAAATTAGTATGAGACAAAGTAGATTTCAGAATGAAGAATGTGACCAGGGTGAAAAAATATCATTTCATAATGACAACAGAGTCCATTCATTAAGAAGATGTAAGAGTTCTAAACATTTATGTACCTAATAACAGAGCCTCAAAATGCTCAAAGCAAAAACAGAACTGCAAGTAAAAATGGACGAATCCACAATTGTAGCTACAGATTTCAATATGCCTCTCAGGAGCTGACAAAACATACAGTCATACCTTGGAGATATTGTGGGTTCAGTTTCAGACCACCACGATAAAGTGATCCTTACAAATATTTTGGTTTCCCAGTGCATATAAAAGTTATGTTTACACTATACTGTAGCCTATTAAGTATGCAGTAGCATTATATCTAGAAAAACAATGTACTTATCTTAATTAAAATATAATCAGCTTGCTTGATGCAGGGTTGCCACAAACCTTCAATTTGTAAAAACTCAAAATCTGTGAAGTGTAATAAAGCGAAGCTCAATAAAACAAGGTGTGCCTGTAGAAAATCAGTAAGGTATAGAAGAGTTTAACAACATAATCAACTCACTTAACATTTATAGAACACGCCACCCAACAACAACAGAATGCACATTCTTTTCTAGTGGACACAGAATAATTACCAAGATAGTTCATGTTCTGGGCCACAAAACAAGTTTTAATGCATTTAAATGTATTCAAGTCATGTAAAGTGTCTCTGGGAAATTCTCAAAAAGTTGAAAACTAACACACTTCTAAATAACCCATGGCTCAAAAAGGAAATGAGAAAGTATATTGTTTGGGATACAAATGAAAACACAATATATAAAAATGTGTGGAATGTAAGACTTGGGGGAAAATTTATAGCACTAAATACCAATAGCAGAAAAGAAAATATGTCTCCAACCAGCTCTCTCTTAGAAAAAGAAGCAAAGTAATAAGTAGTAGAAAAATAAGTGGAAGAAAGGAAAGAATGAAGATCAGATGAGAAATCAAACAGAAAGGAAAAAAAAAAAAGCAATGAAACCTAAAGTTGATTTTTTGAGAAGAGCAAGTAAATGTATAAACCCCTAGCCAGACTGATCAGGAAAAAGAGAAGACATTAAGTACCAATATAAGGAATGAGAGATTCTGCAACAGATTCTGCACTTATTAAAAGAATAGTAAGGGAATATTATCAGTGATTTTATGCCAAAAAATTCAACAACTTAAAATGAAATAGACAATGAGATCTACCAAAATATAGGCACTCTCCAACTTAGATATTACTGTATCTTCTGTTAGGAAATGAAAAATCTTCGTACCATGTTTTGTTTATTTTTTGCTTTTCTGGAGAAATTAAAATTATAAAACCCCAAAGAGTCTTCAGATAACTCTATTTTACTTTTACATAATCAATTCTTTAGAAGGCTTGGAAAAGCACTTACAAAGATTCTTTCCATTACGAATGATAAAATTTTTTTATTTTAAAATACTGAACATAGCCTAGAGGTAGAAGGTTCAAATGTTTGTTCAGCAGCTCAGTCATGCATTTTATAAGGTTTTCTTTTCTTTTTTTTTGGCCTACTGTTCTTCTGAATATTATCTTGAATCCTTAGGCTTTTACTCTAGTCGTTGCAGTACATATAGCTGCCACAGTTCCAGATATCGCCTATAGACATTTCGGGCGTTCCCAAGATCAACCCAGGTTCCATGATTTGCTAGGAGGACTCACAGGACTCTTCACAATAGAGTTATTACAACAAAAGGGTACAAAGCAAAATCCACAGAGGGGAAAAAGACAGTGTGGCAAAGCCTGGAGGAAACCAGGAGTAAACTTCTAAGAGCCCTCTCCCAAGGGAATCACACAGGATTCATTAGGAATTGCTCTTTATTGTAATATTGCAAATTTATTTTCACACAGGAGTCTTTGTCTATACTATTATATGGTTGATTTTCCAAATTGATGAGATACTTTTCAAAAAGGATCACCTTATTTACCATAAGAACTTTCATCATTTCTCAATGAAGTTATTATTTTTTGGTTTGACTTTTAAGAATTTCCTTTACGTTTGACAAAATGCTTTTATCATAGTCAATTAAATTGTCAATTCAAGTAAAAAAACCGGTTGGAATTATCAGATAAATGTTATCACTTTGGGCTTTTTACAGTGGAACAAAAGCCATCAGAATTCATTTCCTGATATGAAAGTTGTGCTAAGTTGGCCATGGATTAAAACAGAACAGTCCTGTAATGAAGAATGTAAAACTTGTTTATCTAAAAATCTCCATACTTAAAAGAATGGTACCAATTCCAATAAGGTATTTTTGGGGTTTTGTTTTTGTTTTTTAATTTTTGGCTCTGTTGGGTCTTCGTTGCTGTGTGTGGGCTTTTTGTAGTTGCAGCAAGCGGGGGCTTCTCACTGCAGTGGGGTTTCTCTTGTTGTGGAGCATGGGCTCTAGGTGCATGGCTTCAGTAGTTGTAGCATGCGGGCTCAGTAGTTGCGGCACGCGGGCTTAGTTGCTCTGTGGCATGTGGGATCTTCCCGGACCAGGGATCGAACCCGTGTCCGCTGCATTGGCAGGCAGATTCTTAACCACTGCGCCACCAGGGAAGTCCCCAATAAGGTATTGTTGATTTTGGAAATACCTCTGACATTAGACTGCTAACATGTAGAGGAGGGTTTAAGAAAGCTGAAATGCCCTTCATAAAACAGACTTAAAAATTATGCTTCATTTTTGAATGAAGAAAAAAACCTGTTAGGAATATAATTGCTCTGCTTACTTAAGATTTAATTATTATTGGAAGTAAGAGATTGTCATCCAGGTTCTGATTTTTCACTAACAAGTTTGAATATGCTACTGAACTACATGTTAGTGCTAACATATGTTTTAGTACACAGTTTGTTTTTAGCTTTTCCCCCTAAGATCTTAAGGATTAAATGGTCTACTGATTGGAACTAAGAACTTATGTTTTGTTAGTCTAAGTGAAATTTTGGAAGGCATATGCTATTGAGTTGATTTTGTTTTCCTTAACTGAATACTTTTAAGTTATGACTTGACTGACTTCCTAATAGCGCAGATGCAGAAATTACATAGTAACTATGCTAATAAAGTCTGGCAAGTCATTTTTTAAGTTGAACCACAAAAGTGTTGACGTCAAATACTGTCAATTTCTTATGATTCATCCAGATAATTGGGTATATTTCTATAATACAGGTACAAAGTGTTTTTAATTATTCAGTGGAATATTTGTGTAACTCTGCTTTGATTCTCATTTTCATTCCTTGCTGTCTATCAAACTTGAGACTTAACTGCTTGTAACAAGCAGGAAGCAACTTGTCAGAAAATGACGGATGTATTAACTTGCATTCATTATAGCATTTTATAGACAATATAATGTTAGACCTGGAAAACATGTTAGAGGTCACCTAAGGCCACCCCACTCACCTAATATAGTAAGATTTGACAGCCCTATATGTAGTTATTTCCCTCTGCTTGACCACTTTAAGACATTACCTCAAAAGTTTTTCTGTATTGTTAGAAAGTCTATATTTTGAACTGTAAACTATCTAATTTTAACTCATCGGTTTCAATTCTGCATTCTGTAAGGAATACTCTAAAAAGACTACTCCTTCCAGATGGCAAATGTTTTAACATTAGAGGATAGGCATGCTCTATACTCCTACTCTCATCCCCAAGAGAAACAATCTCAACTATTTCCAGCTGAGGTCATCGACTCAAAATTTTAAGATTTAAGGAACTTAGAGGATAATTCCACTGATTATCCGATTTACAAGGTCTGGGTGTTGTCAGTTTGAATTCCCCACATTGTCTGATACAGTGCCTTATAAATAATGAACACTAAATAAATGTTTATTATTTAAATGTGAGACTGAGAGGATAAATGGAATTTAAGTTTATTCAATCATTCAATAAATACTTATTGAGAATCTACTTTGTGCCAGCCACTATCCTAGACATTTGGGGATACACCAGTTAACAAAAGAGACAAATTTGTGCCAGCCACTATCCTAGACATTTGGGGATACACCAGTTAACAAAAGAGACAAATTTCTGTCCTCATCAGTTTTGTATTTGTGTGTGAGAGACATTCAATAAAAATTAAATTATAATATATTGTCAGGTATTGTAAATGCTATGAGGTATTATAAAATTGGATAAGGATGTGAGAGAAAGTTAGGGACTGGGTGATCAAGTAAAACCTTTCTGTGAGGTCAAGAGCTTAATAAAGAGGTTTATCCATGTGGTTATTTGAGGCAGGAATGGTGTAGACAACTGAAAGGGCTTCAGTCACTGTGGCTGGAGTTGAGTGTGTCAGGACTGAAGGGAAAAGTGAGTAGTTAAGGCGTAGAGGTAGCCTGGAGAAAAATCATGTAAGGAACTTGTAAGCCTGAGTAGGGATCTGAGATTTCATTCCTAGTGGTGGGAAACCATGAAGCAGAAAAGTGACATGATTAGGTCTACATTTGAAAAAGATCATTACAGCAACTGTATTGGGAATAGACTACAAGGGGGCAAGAGAGGAAGCAAAAAGACCAGTTACAACCATATTGTTATAGGTTTCTAGACTTTCCCTGTCCATTATGGTAGCCACAAGTTACAGGTGACCATTTAAGTTTAAGTTAGTTAAAATTAAATAAAAATTTAAAATTCAGTTCCTCTCTTGGACTGGCCACATTTCAAGGGCTCAGTAGTCATGTGTGGCTATTGACTTTAACCATACTGGGCAGCACAAATGTAAGATATATCCATCATCACAGAAAGTTCTGTTGGAGAGCACTGTTCTAGATGATATACAGTAGACAATAGAGGTCTTGAAACTTATCAGATATATTCAAGATATATTTTGAAAGAAGAGCTAACAGGATTTTCTAACTGATTGGATGTGGGATATTAGGGAAGGAAAGAAATCAGATGACTCCAAAGCTTGTTGCATGAATAAATAGCTCAGTTCCATTTCAAAATGGGGAATGCTGGAGGAGAGATTTAGTAGTTGAAATACAGTTTTTGATTTGATAAATGACATGCCTATTAGAGAGACTGAATATAAGAGACTGAATCACTGAATTGGACAACATGGACATTACTGCTCTTTAAAATTTTTTTCAAAATACTCATTTTTCTATTTTCATTATTTGCCCTGTGATTCTTAGGTCTGAGTACTATGTACTTTTCCTATAAATGAGGATACAGTTGTTTAGGGTGTTAACATCAGAAAAGTATTCAAACTTCCAATTTCAGAAGGTTAACAGATTTATCAACTTAATTTCTTAAGTCTCTGCTTAAATGATAGTAAAGGAATAAAAATGCTAAAAACTCACAATATAGAAGAGAACAGATGAGTGGCCATCTGTTTCTAGAAAAAAATTCAAAAATTTTTAAATGATCATAGGAGCAAAGGTACTTGAGGAAGCAAAGTGGAAGAAATCAAGCACAGAAAATGAAGAACGGGATAGAAGAGGGTGGACCCATTTTTGTCCCTCTGAACCCTGGAGAGACCTAAGACTCAGAAACATTAGATATGAAGGGGAACAGGAGTACGATGTGCTATGGAGACAAAGATGTGAACTGAAATATTTAATATGTATTATTAGTGTTTCAGTTTCTAAAATTCTATTAAATTATTAGTATTTTAAGGAATATTTAACATCAATCAATTAGGATTCAAAGTGTACACAGTATATCATTTTTTTCTTTATATTTTTCAAAGCATTAAACAAAATTCAAGACACTCCATGCCTTGACCGTGTACTCCTTGTATGCTGAACCCCTATTTATCTTTAATTTTGAGAGGGAAAACCCAGATACATGTCTCACATAATTAGAATCGAGTGGAGGGAATTACAGTGGAATATTAAATATGAAAGACCCATTTTCAGGTTCTTCCTCTCCCATTTCTTTCCCTTTGCCTCAGAAACAAGGGGGAATTAGGAAGAATTACCTCTTAGCTACATGATAGGGCAAATTCAATACAATTAAATCCACCGCCTCACTCTTGTGCGCCCCGCCCCAGTTCTCTCTGTAATTCCCAGAAGTGAAACTGCTGTACCTGAATTTAGACCTGTTAGAAAGAGGAGAGAGTTTTGCACTGATTTGGGGAAAACCATCTTGTAAAAATACTGTTTCTTTTGTTAAATAGGGATTTACTTATAAATGTATATAAATAAATACATTTTGTGATATAACTGGAATATTTAATTGAGGTATACTGTATGTTTCATTGTATTAGCAATGTTGGCTATTTAGACAGGAGGTTCTGAGGTTTAGTGATGAGTCATGAAATTTGGAGGAAGAGGTTCTAGAATGTTTTTGCTCTGTTCTCCTGCACAAATAGCCCGTAAGTGTTAGTGAGCCCATTAATTGAACCATCTTGCTAAGTCATCCATTTTTCCTTAAGAATAGGATTTCCTTAAGCTTGTGTTTCCTATATTTTATTCATGAGTACTACCATCATAATCTTTGCCATATCCTAATGCTATTTACTTAATATTTTTAAATATCTCATTTTTATGTTTATTTATTTAAAAAGGAAATCTTACCTCAGGATTATTTTCTTATATGGAAAACCAGTAAAGTGTTCTGTAAGTAGAAGGTAAATGCAAAAGTCAGTATCATTTTGAAACATAAAAACATAATAATGTTATTAAATGCGAGCTATGATAGAGTGGCCTACCTGTGCAGCAGTGCTCCAAGCTTAGGACATGTCTCTATTTGTTGAAAGAGGAGCATTAGCAAATAAAACTAACTAGCACTAAACTGGAACTTTATTCATGACCTAATCAGGAGTATTGAAAGAGAATTTAAAACAGAGTAACTTGCTTATTATGAAATTCAGTTTTCTAAAATTTAGCTGCAGAAATTCTCTCTCACCGCTAGCATTACTCTTAGAAAAGCTTCACCTTAAGCCAAATGTAATAATCAGGGATGTTAGAAAAGACATTTAGAGATATAGAAATGTGTTGTGGTGATAGGAGTTAAATTTGGGGTCTCTTCCTACAGCCCCTTTCCACTTCTCCTAAGAAATGAAAGACCTCAGGCTATGGAAATCTTCCAGAATTGTCTGTCTTCCCAATCTGGATTTTAATGCAGTTTCAGCATTTGCTTACTAAAAAAGCAAGCAATGCCTTTTCCTCTTTTAAGTTAAATTTTTCCTTTGTACTAGATATTTAAAAGATCAAAGAACTTGAATTTTCTTTCTTCATCTGTAGGTTAAGCCCATCTCAGGCTAGTGTGCTTGCAAATGTAATCTACATTCTCCTTTTCTTTATCAAATTTCCATCTGTGAGCTGCCAGAAAGACTGAAAAATACAGTTTGTTTTTTGTATTTCTTCATTGAAATCTCTCACTAATCTAATTTTTAATAATAATAGTTAACATTTATTAAGCAATTATGTGCCAGGCACATGTTCAAAGACTGTTGCATGTATTAACTCAGAAGTCCCCATTTTTTAGATGAAGAAATTCACAGTGCTTGAGTTCACATCCCAGCTCCACAATTTACTCGCTGTATGATCTTGGGCAATATATTTAATCTCTGTGCCTCAGCTCCTCATTTGTAACATGGAATAATCATAGTATCTACCTCATGGAATTGTTGCAATAACACAGTAATTTCCTGTGCTACCCAACAGATTTGTTAAAGGGCTAAGAGTCTCTTGCTTAATATACTCAGTCTGCCTATTAACTCATTTCAGAAGCCAAATCTTTCTTGGTTTGTTTTTTGTTTGTTTTGTGGTGTTTTTTGTTTTGTTTGTTTGTTTGCAGTTTGGCATTAGAGAAAAAAAGATACTCTAAAACTTGTAAAGTTCTTACAACAGGACTAACAGGAATAAAGATACTTCCCTTTCCTGTTCTTGGAGATACTGAAAAAGGTTTCCTTATTGGCCATTTTGACAAGTTCCTTATTCTGTAAAGTTATGAGTAGAAAGAACCAAAATTTAGTGATGGTTTTCTTATGAGTATATAATATTTGAAATTTGAGTTGATACATATTTTTTTTTAACAGTGTCAGTAATTTAGTGTGTGTTCTTAGATAAACCATTTCATAAAATTAAGTCTCTTTAACCAAAGCCCAGTTTCAAATGAGGTGTTTGGAAATTAAGAACTCTAAAGAGAAAAAAGAAAGTGATACCTCTTGAGCCCTGTGGTGGAATGATCTCTTATGGTATTTGTGTAGTACCCCTAATTTAAAAGCTAGCTTTTTTTAAAAAAAAAAAAAAAAATGAAAATGGAACTGTTCTGGGAGGATACTGAAAGTTGAGAACATGATCAGAGATTTCATCCATGTAGATACATGAAATCTTTTGTTTGTATGAGTACAACAGAGGTGTTTTTGAGAGTGTTCAATCCATATAGGCTATGTCACTAACATTACATATGATATAATATAAATAACAGAAAACAAGATGTTATGCATCATATTCTCTGAATCATAATGTTCATATATACTGGGTCACATTCTCCTTGAGTAACGAACACAGAACATAATTAACTCACTACTGTGCTCATTAATCAGATGCCAATTTTTCAGTCTTGTTTGTGCAATCCAGATTACTGGGGTGCTAACCATCTGCAGTTACTCTTAGATATTGTCCAATAGATAGTCTCTACTCTGGAGGTAATTTTAGAAATAAATGTCAAATAACTTTACTTTGCAGTTCCAGCTCTTTCCCTCTCATTACCTGAGTGTTTACAACTAACTGATTACTGCTGAAGATTCCCCTATTTTCGTTTAGGTATCTATTGTCTTTGGAAGCCTCTCCTATTCTCCGATGTTTCTCTTGAATCCTTTCCTGTTTCTCCCTAAAACACAGATTTACAATGTAACCCTCTGTCACGGAGGCTACCCACTACCTCTAACTGGGTCTTGTGTTTCCAGTTTCTCACTGGCACATTGAATTCCTTACACTCAGAAGGCAGACAAAGCCTGGGCAGGAGTGCACTTGTGCTGCTGCTCTGTTGTCATGCATCTTTCCCTTTCCCTCTCTTGCTGTCCTTCTGCCTCTCCTCTTCCTCCTTCCTAACATCAGTAGCTATGACCCAACTAGCAATATCAGATGTACTAAGACTTTTTCCTTAAAACATTCCCATTGACCTTAATAAGTTCTGTTATTCATCATTTGTAATAGAATCCATAACGGACAGAACCTTAAACAAACACTGTTCTTTCTTTTTTTAATTTTTTATCTTATACATCTTTATTGGAGTATAATTGCTTCACAATACTGTGTTAGTTTCTGTTTTACAACAAACTGAATTAGCCATATGCATACATATATCCCCGTATCCCCTCCCTCTTGAGCCTCCCTTCCACCCTCCCTATCGCACCCCTCTAGGTGGTCACAAAGCACCGAGCTGATCTCCCTGTGTTATGCAGCTGCTTCCCACTAGCTATCTATTTTACATTTAGTACTATATATATGTCCATGCCACTCTTAGTTCGCCCCAGCTTCCCCCCCACCCCATGTCCTCAAGGCCATTCTCTATGTCTACGTTTTTATTCCAGCCCTGCCACTAGGTTCATCAGTACCATTTTTTTTTAGATTCCATATATATGTGTTAGCATACGGTATTTGTTTTTCTCTTTCTGACTAACTTCACTCTATATGACAGATTCTATGTCCATCCACCTCACTACAGATAGTTCAATTTCGTTTCTTTTTATGGCTGAGTTATATTCCATTGGATATATGTGCCACATCTTCTTCATCCATTCACCTGTCGATGGACATAGGTTGGTTCCATGTCCTGGCTATTGTAAATAGTGCTGTAATGAACACTGTGGTGCATATCTCTTTTTGAATTATGGTTTTCTCAAGTTATATGCCCAGCAGTGGGATTGCTGGGTCATATGGTAATTCTATTTTTTGTTTTTTAAGGAACCTCCATACTGTTCTCCATAGTGGTTGTATCAATTTACATTGCCACCAACGGTGTAGGAGAGTTCCCTTTTCACCACACCCTCCCCAGCATTTACTGTTTCTAGCTTTTTTGATAATGGCCAGATAATGGCCATTCTGACCATCGTGAGGTGATACCTCACTGTAGTTTTGATTTGCATTTCTCTAATAATTAGTGATGTTGAGCATCTTTTCACGTGCCTCTTGGCCATCTGTATGTCTACCTTGGTGAATTGTCTATTTAGGTCTTCCACACATTTTTTAACTGGATTGTTTGTTTTTTTGATATTGAGTTCCATAAGCTGTTTGTGTATTTTGGAGATTAATCCTCTGTCTGTTGTTTCATTTGCAAATATTTTCTCCCATTCTGAAGGTTGTCTTTTTGTCTTGTTTATGGATTCCTTTGCTGTGCAAAGCTTTTAAATTTAAGTCCCATTTGTTTATTTATTTTTTATTTTATTTTTTAAAAATATCTACTTGGTTGTGCTTTTTTTTTAAAATTTTTATTTATTTATTTATTTGGCTGCATTGGGTATTTGTTGTTGTTCATGGGCTTTCTCTAGTTAAGATGAGCAGGGGCTACTCTTCCTTGCAGTGCTCAGGCTTCTCACTGTGGTGGCTTCTCTTGTTGCGGAGCACGGGCTCTAGGCACAGGGCTTCAGTAGTTGTGGCACATGGGCTCAGCAGTTGTGATTCGTGGGCTCCAGAGCAGAGGCTCAGTATTTGTGGCACACAGGCTTAGTTGCTCTGCGGCATGTGGGATCTTCCTGGAGCAGGGCTTGAACCCATGTTCCCTGCGTTGACAGGCGGATTCTTAACCACTGAGCCACTAGGGAAGTCCCCATTTGTTTATTTTTGTTTTTATTTCTGTGACTCTAGGAGGTGAGTCAAAAAAGATCTTGCTGTGGTTTATATCAAAGAGTGTTTTTCCTATGTTTTTCTCTAAAAGTTTTATAGTGTCTGGTCTTACATTTAAGTCTTTAATTAGTTTGGAGTTTATTTTTGTGTATGGTGTTAGGTAGTGTTCTAATTTCATTCTTTTACATGTAGCTGTCCAGTTTTCCCAGCACCACTTATTGAAGAGGCTGTCTTTTCTCCATTGTATGTTCTTGCCTCCTTTGTCATAAATTAGGTGCCCATATATGCGTGGGTTTATCTCTGGGCATTCTATCCTGTACCATTGATGTATATTTCTGTTTTTGTGCCAGTACCATACTGTCTTGATTACTGTAGCTTTGCAGTATAGTTTGAATTCAGGGAGCCTGATTTCTCCAGCTCCATTTTTCATTCTCAAGATTGCTTTGGCTATTTGTGATCTTTTGTGTTTCCATACAAATTGTAAATTTTTTTGTCCTGATTCTGTGAAGAATACCATTGGTAGTTTGATAGGGATTGCATTGAATCTGTAGACTGCTTTGGGTAGTATATCATTTTCATAATATTGGTTCTTTCAATCCAAGAAAATGGTATATTTCTCCATCTGTTTATGTTATCTTTGATTTCTTTCATCAGTGTTTTATAGTTTTCTGAGTACAAGTCTTTCGCCTCCTTAGGTAGGTTTATTCCTAGGTATTTTATTCTTTTTGTTGCAATGGTAAATTGGATTGTTTCTTAATTTCTGTTTCTGATTTTTCATTGTTAGTGTGTAGGAATGCCAGAGATTTCTGAGCATTAATTTTGTATCCTGCAACCTTACCAAATTCATTGATTAGTTCTAGTAGTTTTCTGGTGGCATCTTTAGGATTTTTTATTTATAGTATCATGTCATCTGCAAGCAGTGACAGCTTTACTTCTTCTTTTTCAATTTGTATTCCTTTATTTCTTTTTCTTCTCTGATTGCCATGGCTAGAACTTCCAAAACTATGCTGAATAAGAGTGGTGAGAGTGGACATCCTTGTCTTGTTCCTGATCTTAGTGGAAATGCTTTCAGTGTTTCACCATTGAGTACGATGTTTGCTGTGGGTTTGTCATATATGGTCTTTATTATGTTGTGGTAGTTTCCCTCTATGCCCATTTTCCTGAGAGTTTTTAACATAAATGGGTATTGCATTTTGTCAAATGCTTTTTCTGCATCTTGAGATGATCATATGGTTTTTATTCCTTAATTTATTAATATGGTGTATCACATTGATTGATTTGCATATATTGAAGAATCCTTGTATCCCTGGGATAAATCCCACTGGATCATGGTGTATGATACTTTTAATGTGTTGTTGGATTCTGTTTGCTAGTATTTTGGTCAGGATTTTTACATCTATGTTCATCAGTGATATTGGTTCATAATTTTCTTTTTTTGTGATATCTTTTTCTGGTTTTGGTATCAGGGTGATGGTGGCTTCATAGAATGAATTTGGCAGTGTTCTTCCTCTGCAATTTTTGGGAAGAGTTTGAGCAGGATGGATGTTAGCTCTTCTCTAAATGTTTGATAGTATTTGCCTGTGAAACCATCTGGTCCTGGACTTCTGTTTGTTGTAAGATTTTTAATTACAGTTTCAATTTCATTACTTGTGATGGGTCTGTTTATATTTTCTAATTCTTCCTGGTTCAGTCATGGAAAATTGTACCTTTCCAAGCATTTGTTCATTTCTTTGTGGTTGTCCCTTTTATTGGCAAAAGTTGCTTGTAGTAATCTCTCATGATTCTTTGTATTTCTGCCGTGTCAGTTGTTATTTCTTTTTCATTTCTAGTTCTGATGATTTGAGTCTTTTCCATTTTTTTTTTTGATGATTCTGGCTAGTGGTTTATCAATTTTGTTTATCTTCTCAAAGAAACAGCTTTTAGTTTTATTGATCTTTGCTATTGTTTCCATCATTTCTTTTTCATTTATTTCTGATCTCATCTGTTTGATCTCTTTCCTTCTGCTAACTTTGGGGTTTTTTGGTTCTTCTTTCTCTAGTTGTTTTAAGTGTAGGGTTAGGTTGTTTATTTGAGATTTTTCTTGTTTCTTGTGGTAGGATTGTATTGCTGTAAAATTCCCTCTTAGAACTGCTTTTGCTGCATCCCATAGATTTTGGGTCGTCGTGTTTTCGTTGTCATTTGTTTTTAGGTATTTTTTGTTTGTTTGGGCCTCTCACTGCTGTGGCCTCTCCCATTGAGGAGCACAGGCTCCGGACATGCAGGCTCAGCGGCCATGGCTCACGGGCCCAGCTGCTCCGTGGCATGTGGGATCCTCCCGGACCTGGGCACAAACCTGCGTCCCCTGCATCGGCAGGCAGACTCTCAACCACTGTGCCACCAGGGAAGCCCCTAGGTATTTTTTTTTTTTCTTCTTTGATTTCTTCAGTGATCTCTTGGTTATTTAGTAGCGCACTGTTTAGCCTCCATGTATTTGGTTTTTTTCAGTTTTTTTCCTGTAATTGATTTCCAGTCTGATAGCGTGTGGTCAGAAAAGATGATTGATATGATTTCAATTTTCTGAAATTTTCCAGTGCTTGATTTATGACCCAAGATGTGATCTGTCCTGGAGAATGTTTCACGTGCACTTGAGAAGAAAGTGTATTCTGCCACTGTCGGGTGGAATGTTCTATAAATATCAATTAAATCTATCTGGTGTTGTGTCATTTAAAGCTGTGTTTCCTTATTTATTTTCTGTTTCGATGATCTGTCCATTGGTGTAAGTGGGATGTTAAAGTCCCCTACTATTATTGTGTTACTGTCGATTTTCCCTTTCATGGTCGTTAGCATTTGCCTTACATATTAAGGTGCTCCTATGTTGGGTGCATAAACATTTCTAATTGTTATATCTTCTTGGATTGATCCCTTGAGCATTATGTAGTGTTCTTCCTTATTTCTTGTAACAGTCTTTGTTTTAAAGTCTATTTTATCTGATATGAGTATTGCTACTCCAGCTTTCTTTTGATTTCCATTTGCATGGAATATCTTTTTCCATCCTGTCACTTTCAGTCTGTATGTGTCCCTAGGTCTGAAGTGGGTCTCTTGTACACAGCATATATATGGGTCTTGTTTTTGTATCCATTCAGCAAGCCTGTGTCCTTTGTTTGGAGCATTTAATCCATTCACATTTAAGGTAATTATCAATATGTATGTTCCTATGACCATATTCTTAATTGTTTTGGGTTTGTTTTCATAGGTCCTTTTATTTTCTTGTGTTTCCCACTTACAGAAGTTCCTTAGCATTTGTTGTAGAGCTATTTTGGTGGTGCTGAATTCTCTTAGCTTTTGCTTGTCTAAAAGCTTTTGATTTCTCTGCAGTATCTGAATGAGATTCTTGCTGGGTAGAGTAATCTTGGTTGTAGGTTTTTCTCTTTCATCACTTCCACTCCCTTCTGGACTGCAGAATTTCTGCTGAAAAATCAGCTGAGAACTTTATGGGGATTACTTTGTATGTTATTTTTTGCTTTTCCCTTGCTGCTTTTAATATTTTTCCTTTGGATTTAATTTTTGTTAGTTTGATTAATATGTGTCTTGGTGTGTTTCTCCTAGGGTTTATCCTGCATGGCACTCTCTGCACTTCCTGGCTTGGGTGACTATTTCCTTTCCCTTGCTAGGGAAGTTTTCCACTATAATCTCTTCAAATATTTTCTCAGACACTTTCTTTTTCTCTTCTTCTTCTGGGACCCCTATAGTTCGAATGTTGGTGCGTTTAGTGTTGTCCCAGAAGTCTGCGATTGTCTTCAGTTCTTTTCATAATTTTTTCTTTATTCTGCTCCTGAGCAGTTATTTCCACCATTCTGTCTTCCAGCTCACTTATTCGTTCTTCTGCCTCAGTTATTCTGTTATTGATTTCTTCTAGTGTATTTTTCATTTCAGTTATTGTGTTGTTCATCTCTGTTTGTTTGTTCCTTAGTTCTTCTAGACCTTTGTTAAACATTTCTTGAATTTTCTCAATCTGTATCTCCATTCTATTTCCGAGATTCTGGATCATCTTTACTATCATTACTCAATTCTTTTTCAGGTAGGTTGCCTATTTCCTCTTCATTTATTTGGTCTTGTAGGTTTTTACCTTGCTCCTTCATCTGTGACATATTTTTTTGCCATCTCTTTTTTTTTTTTTTATGGGTAGGATTGTGTTCCTGTCTTACTGGTTGTTTGGCCTGAGGCTTCCAACAGTGGAGTTTGTAGGTTGTTGGGTAGAGCTGGGTCTTGGTGCTGAGGTGAGGACCTCTGGGAGACCTCACTCCGATGAATATTCACTGGGGTCTGAGGTTCTCTGTTAATCCGGTGGTTCAGACTCAGAGCTCCCACTGCAGGAGCTTTGGCCAAACCCCTGGCTTGTGAACCAGGATCTTAAAAGCCATGTGTGGTGCCCTCATTGGGGGGAGACACAAACTCCGCATCTTCCCACACTGCCATCTTGACTCTGGCCTCAACACTATTCTTTCTTAAAATCCTCTCTGTTTTGTGCTTCCAAAAGGTCATTTGAGTTAATATTGCAACCCTGTCATTTGGTCATTTTATTTTCTGTCTTCAGATCGCACATTAAGTAATTGCACAGGTTTTGTAAAATTCTATTGCATTTATCTTCAGACTAGTATAGTATAGAAAATAGGACCATTGCTCTATTCCATGCCCTATGTACCCATCTGAACATTAATTATGAGTTTTACTTTTTATCATGTATTTTAGCTTAGATTTTTTGCTAATGTTAATAAAGACTAATTCTTCAAAAACAGATACTGTAGTTTTGAAAGCGATAATTGCCAAATACGTAATGTAGGCTTATGGAGATTCTTTAGTAATATCAAAATAAATACATAAAATCCTTTTTAAAGTAAGGAAATGGGGCTTCCCTGGTGGCATGCAGTGGTTGAGAATCCGCCTGCCAATGCTGGGGACATGGGTTCAATCCCTGGTCTGGGAAGATCCCATATGCTGCAGAGCAGCTGAGCCTGTGCACCACAACTACTGAGTCTGTGCTCTAGAGCCCGTGAGCCACAACTACTGAGTCTATGTGCTGCAACTACTGAAGCCCACGTGCCTAGAGCCTGTGCTCCACAAAAAGAGAAGCCACCGCAATGAGAAGCCCGTGCACCACAACGAAGAGTAGCCCCCACTTGCCACAACTGGAGAAAGCCTGCAGGCGGGAACGAAGACCCAACACAGCCAAAAATAAATAAATAAATTAAAAAAAAATAAAGTAAGCAAATGAAGGCTAGAAAAAACTTACCTACTTGCTGTCCATTTAATTCACTTGCTTCTAGGGTTTAAGATGAGAGGAGAAAATTGGACTTTAAAAGTATTTGTTAAATTTGTTAAACAAATTTAAACAATTTTAAACAATTTAAACAATAAAACAATTTGTTAAACAAATTAATGGTGTAAGGGATTACTGTTTTAGATTAAAGAGACACACTCCTACTCAGTCTCCTTTTCTTATTAATCCTCATTCTTCTGTCCTTGGGTATCTCTTCTGTCTGCATGTACTGCCTTAGAGATCACATGAAATTTCATGGCTTTAGAACACCATCTGTATGCTGATGATCTCTACATGTATATCTTCATCCCAGACTTCTCCCATAAACTCCAGACTCATGTATGCAGCTTTCTGCTTGGCATCTTCACTGGAATGTCTAATCAGCACTGCAGAATTAACATGTACAAATTGAACTCTGAAACTGCTTCCAGACCAACTCCTCACAATCTTCTCTATCTTAATAACAACTCCATCTTGCCACTTTCTCAGGGCACAGAGCATCCATATCAGGACATCCTTTTGGCCCTTGATCACTTCCTAGATGTCTCACAGCTACCATCTTGGGTTAAGCTACCAATATTTCTTGCCTGGATTATTGCCACAGCCTCCTAATTGTCTCCTTTCTTCTACCCTTGCCCTTCTATAGTCAGTTCTCAAAATAGCAGCCAGAGTGATCCTTATAAAACAGCTCAGATCACATCTCTCAAAACCTTCCCATAAGCTTTCCATTTCAGTGTACACGTTAGAGTTTCTTCAGTGGTCTGGAAGACCCTATATAGTTTATCTTCAATTTTTTCCTCCTCTCCCTCAGTTTGTTTCTCCTTGGTGTTCCTGGGACATCCTCTTGCCTCAGGGATTTTTCAGTTTCTGCACAGAATGTTCTTTCCCAGATATCTCTGCTCTACTTACCCTCTTACCTCCTTTAGATCTTTGCTCAAATGACAAATTCTCACTAAGGACTTTTCTTGACTATTTTATTTTAAATGTGTACTCTCTAACCTGCTGGGTATTCATTAGCCATCCTTGTGGAGTTATTTTCCTCTATAGCTTTTACAACCATGTGCTCTTCTATTTACGTATTGTCTTTCTCTTCTAACAGAATGTAAACTCCGTGGGACTTGGTGTTTTTGTCTGGTTTGTTCACTGCTGTATCTTCAGTGTCTAAAAGAGTGTCTGGCTTATAGTGGGTACTAAATATTTGTTGATTTAATGAATAAAAATCTAGTACCTATCAATGCCAAGCACACAATAGAATTTTAATAAATATTTAAATGAATGAATGAATGAGTGGTTAAATAATATAGTTGATGGATCATCTTATTCTCTCCCAATCTCTTTGACTCTCTTCTAGCTTTCTTTTATTTTTTAGCTTTTTTTTGTTTGTTTTAAATTGAAGTTTGTCGACATATTATATAAGTTTCAGGTACACAGCATAGTGATTCACAATTTTTAAAAGTTATACTCCATTTGTAGTTATTATAAATTATTGGCTGTAGTCCCTGTGTTATATAATATCTCTTTGTAGCTAATTATTTTATACATAGTAGTTTGTACCTCTTAATCTCCTACCCCTATCGTGCCCCTTCCCCCCTCCCTCGCCCCACTGGTAACCACAAGTTTGTTCTCTGTATCCGTGAGTGTGTTTCTTTTTTGTTATATTCATTAGTTTGTTGAGGAACTGACTTCCGTCCAACTCCAGGGGCAACCATGAAATAGACCAACTGGGGACCTGTATTCTCATTATGATATGATGTATAATTCTATAGTTATATGCTGCAACTCCAGTAGTCTCTTTGCTTTGGTTTTCTAGTTTTCTATACTGAAAGGGTACCACTTAAAATAGCCCTTTATCATCAGTTAGTTTAAGAGCCTCTAATTGCTAGAAATCAAGGATGAGCATGATAAGGAAGTACTCAACTGGCTGATCTCTGATTCATAGGGAAAGTCTGACATTGATTGCTCCTCTTTTAGAATTGATTAATATCAAGATGATCATAGGAGTTATTGGAATTGAGAGGTAAAGTTTTATCCGAAGATGTTTAGAGTAATAATTCTTTAACATTATTGTGTATGAGAATTACCAGGGGAGCCATGGATTCCTGAATACACACTGAAAGAAAGTCAGTTTTTGCACTATGTAAGCAAATGGACATGTGTACCAATCGTTTTGAAACACGTCACAGGGACTACATCATTCAGCCAGTGAGGCCTTTAGGCACGAACTCCTCTTCCTGACTTTTCTCCATCTGCTCACATGCTTCTTTCCCTTTGACTTCAGTGGACCTGATGAAACATCTGAAGGGTAATCAATTCCTTTGTGACCTTGCCTACTGATCGCCCACCTCCTCCTGTACCTTCAGCCTCTTTACTGGCTCTTTCCCTCAGCATATACACAGAGTCCCTTATATATTTAAAATCAAAGTAAACATTATCCACCCTCACCTTCAAATTTATCCTCCTAACTTTACTCCTTCTGTTACCAACCAAGTTTCAAAAATTAATCAGCACTTACAATTCAGCATCAATTTGCTTCCTCTCCTACTTGACTAAAGTTTCTTTGCATAAAGTTACCTATGACATCCAGAGAGCCAAATATGTATGCTGTCATACTGCATGACTTCTCTATGTTGTTTAAGAATGATAAAGATGAATAACAGTTATTGACATTCTCTATCAGGTCCTGAACCGTATGTATCTCTTTTAATTCTTGCCAATTTCCCATAAGATAGGAACTGTTAATAACTTGCTTTAAGAAGAAAACTGAGCCTAGAAATACTAATTTGCCAAAAGTCAGAGTTAGTGATCTGAACCTGGGCAACGTGGCACAAAACTCCACATTCTTAATCTTGCATTCTACCAATCTCCTGTTTGAAACGTCTCTTCCATCCTCTCTAACATAATAATCTTATGGTTTTCTTCTTATTTCTCTGGCTATTCCTTTGCAGGTGGCTTTGCAGGCTCTTTTCCCTCCTCTAACTTTTAAATGCTTTTTTAGTGCCTCTAGGTCTCTGTACTTGACTTTTTTTCTTTATATGCTCTTCCTGAGTGACTTTATCCAAACTCTTGACACTTTATGCCTCACCCTGAAATTTGTCAGTGCCTCTTCATGGGTTTCAGTATAAAATTCAAACTACTTAGCAAATCACAAAAACACCTTACATGATCTGGCACCTACTCACTGCTATAGCCTCATCTCTTGTCTCCCCTCCCCCTTCTCTTGATAATCTACAGAATTTGAACACCTCCTACTGTTTCGTATCTCAGTTTTCAGGTTTACAGGTATTCCTTTGCCTGGAAGACCTTAACTCTAACTCTTCTGTATCCTCTTCATCTGCCTTCCTCCTCTTTTTGAGACTTGAAACAAATATTAATTTGAGAGATTAAGAATGAATAAGCAACAGCTCTTATTGACAAGACTAAGGCAAAAGAAAGGAAAAAAGAAGTCAAAGAAGAGGGACTTTGAGCCTGATAACTATAGGAATGGTAGTTTCATTAATCTGTTTGGAATGGTGAGAGTGGCTGATTTGGAGGAAAATGTTGGGTTTTTTTTTTTGGCCACGCGGCTTGCGGGATCTCAGTTTCCTGACCAGGGATTGAACCCAGGTTATGGCAGTGAAAGCCCGGAATCCTAACCACTACGCCACCAGGAAGCTCCCTAGATGTATTGAATTTGATACAAGAGGACAGTATCTACCCAGGCAAAAAAGTACAGTAGGTAGTTAAATTTTAAAATCTAGAATTTGGAACAAAGCTTTCTCAAGGCTGGAGATAGATTTAGGAATAATCTGCCCTAAAGTGATTAGGTGAAGTCTTGGCAGTGGATGCATTCTCCAATAAAAACTGGATATAGAGAATACTTCTAGCTTTATGAGAGTAGATGGAGATTGTATGAGTTAAAATTAATTTTGATGTTGAGTGGCATTGATTAGAGTTAAAAGAGATAATGTGATGTAATCTGAAATTAAACTCAGAATTTTGTCAAGTGAATTGTAGAGGGGAGTGCATTATTCCAGTTGTTCTAATCTGTAATACATTAATATTCAATTTGAATGATTTATCCAAAGTGATTTTACCATTATTTGTCTATAAGCCAGAATTCTTTTATCTTCTCATGTAAAAAGGGCTCCTTTGCTTTTGCATATTAATCATTCTTATTTATAACAGTTGCACAAGAGTACCTTATAGTTAATTAAAATAAAAATTAGATATGAATACTATACTTTGAAAAACACATCTTTATAGATTTAGTTGGATTGCCACAAAATAAGGGAGTGGCCCAAACCACATGGTTTGAAATTGGGTTCAAGAGTTCTTGCAAGTCATGTCATTATTTAAATTACAAGCAATAATCTAATTTAGTTGTCACAATTATATTAGATAAAATAAAAATGGCAAAATGAACAGCAATATTCAGTATGAATATCTCTTGTGTCACTGCTTAGTATTTTTAGATTTTGGTTTTAGATTTATTGAATTTATTGTTTAGGTATAAAAAGTAGATGTTTTACACATTTCCATTTTTAAAATATTTGAGAATGGAAATTGGTAATATCAAAATCACTTTTAGAACAGAGCAGTTTGAGTAGAATTTTGGCTGTCTCCAAATATCAAGTTGAAATTACTCTTGTAATTACTGGAGCATGCCTAGGTTTGTTATGCTTCAGCTGTGACTTGTGAAGTTATTGGGGCTTACTCTTTTCATTGATTTTTGTCTAGAGTCAGAGTTGATTTGTCCACATTAATACAGAATGACACCTACTACCTTATTTTACTACACTATAAATTTACCCCCAAATTTTTGGGTTTAGAAGATTTGTATAGATCTGTAAGAAAGGACAAGAGAAGACGACAAACATCACTTTCTCCTTCAATATTCAACTTTTAGTATTGGGTTGGCCACAAAGTTCGTTCACGTTTTCCCATAACATCTTACCGAAAAACCTGAACGAACTTTTTGGCCAACCCAGTATTTGCCAGGTGGGTAGTGTTTGTTGCCTTCTGCCTTCTAACACCTCTAATAGCTGGCTTCTTGCTTCTCGCTTCTCAGTTAGATCATAACTGTAGAAGTATTGCCTGATCTTGAGACTGCTAAATGGTAGCAAATCAGGAAAGTAGCAAGAGCCTCTTTTAATAGACTGTCACTGTTTGTCTTGCTTATGCTAGTTACTTCGCTTCTGAGTTGAGTGAGCTTTGGTCAACTTTTCTGGACCATCTAACATTACATCCCAAACAGTATATGATACAGGCAGCTCAGTGCAGATAGCTTTGTCAATTAAAACATGAAGTAAGAAGTTTGTAAAAAACTTGATGTCTAGAAAGACAACATTAATTTACTCAGGATGTTCTGTCTCTTACAAGATACACTTAAATAGTCTGAAAGCATTATCCTCAAATCTTCAGAAGTATAATAAGGGGACTTACTTTGTTACATTTTCTTCAGAATCTATACCCAGGTTGTATTAGTTTTCTATTGTTGTATAATAAATTACCACAAGGTTAGTAGCTTCAGACAATGCATTTATTTTCTTACAGTTCCTGTGGGTCCCCTGCTCAGGGTCACACCAGGCTGAAATCTCATCTGAAGCTTGGAGGTCTTCTAAGCCCACTGGTTGTTTGGCAGGATTCAATTCCTTGTAGCTGTAGGTCTAAATTTATCATTTTCTTGCTGGCTGTCAGCTGGGGTCTGCTTTCTGCTCAACAGTGTTCCCATGAGGTCATTGCCATGTGGTCCCCTCCATAGGCAGTTGACAGCATGGTTGTTTGCATCATCAAGGCCAGCAGGGGAAATCTCCCTGTCTTTGAATCTCTTTCCAGTCTGCCCCAACAGAGTCTTCTATATCATAACCTAATCAAGTCGGCTGCTATCGCTTGGTATTTGTTGGTCCCACCCATACGCAAGGAAAGATTATACAGGTCTGGTATACCGGTGGGGTGGGGGGGAGGCACGAATTTCGGGAGCTATATCAGGATTCTGCCTACCATAGTCTTCCCTCTGGCCCTCAGATATTCATGCCCTCTGACCCTATACACACACAAGCAAAATACATCCCCTCCCACGGTTCCCAGAGTTCTCATCCTATTAAAGCATCAGCTCAAAGTCCAAGGGCGCATCTAAATCATCTACATTAGGTTTAGATGAGGCTCCTATGTGTTATTTATCTGTGTACCTGTAAAACTAAGGAGACTATCCCAACATTCCCAACATAAAATGGTGGGACAAGCATGGAATAACTATTGTAGACATTCTCGTTCGAAAAGGAGAAGGGCAGAATGGAAAGTCAAAAAGGAGTCACTTGGTCCATCACAGTTTGAGATTCAGATTGGCAGATGTCAGGTGGAGGTTTTTTGGTTAGGTTTCAAAGCCTGGGAATAATTCTTCATGGCTCTCAACTCTGCCCTCTGAGTCTCCATTCTGCCTTCTGAATCATTCTTCCTTTTTCTAGGATGGTAGCATATGTTTGCAGCTGAGTGTTTTTTTTTTTTTTTTTTTTGCGGGCCTCTTACTGCTGTGGCCCCTCCCACTGTGGAGCACAGGCTCCGGACGGGCAGGCTCAGCGGCCGTGGCTCACAGGCCTAGCCGCTCCGCAGCACGTGGGATCTTCCCAGACCGGGGCACGAACCCTTGTCCCCTGCATCGGCAGGCTGACTCTCAACCACTGCGCCACCAGGGAAGCCCCAGCTGAGTGGTATTAACCAGGCTTATTCCTGACTATAGAATCGAGGGCACCTCCAGCAGCCTCTTTCGATTTTATATTCTTCCTCTTTTAGCTCAACCTGGCAGTGTTTATGCTGAAACAATTTTCTCAGGACCTCTGGGTTTTATGTGGGTTTCACAGGGATTCACTATATTAGACGAAAGCTACACCTGCAAATTTTTTTCAAAATAATGCTTTTTCTGTCTTTGCCTCCTGCTGAGATGGCTAAGGAACAACTCTAGAGCTTACCAGAGACCCTTAAAATCTTGAAAGGGCCCTTTATGTGACTGACCTTTGATCTTTCTGAAATTTTAGCAGAGGGTCTTTTTTCTTTTTTTTTGTCTATTATATTTTTGGCAACCATTTCTGACTTTTAGCATCTTTTGCTATCTGGAGAGGCTGGGCATCTTCAGAATCATCTAGTCCTGGTTCCTTCCTCTTTAACAGGACTTTCCTCAATTTATCTCTCCTTGCATTTTACTATGAGGAGTAAGAGTAAACCAGACAACACATTTAACACCTCACCTGGAAGTCTCCTTCCCATATGCCCAGTTTTGCCACTTGTAAGTTCTGCTTTCCATATAACTGCAGGATACAGTGTCACCAAGTTTTCTTCCACTATTTAACAAGGATTCCCCTTCCTCCAGTTTCCAATAACATGTTCCTTGTTTCCTTCTGAGCCCTCACCAACAGTATTCAAAGTCCAGATATCTATTAAGAATCTGTTCAAGGCAAGTTAGGTGTTCTCAGAATTCTTTCAGCTTCTGCGCACTATCCAGTTCCAAAGCTGCTCCCACATTTTTAGTTCTTGTTATAGCCGAATCCCACTTTCACTTACCACAAATTTAGCGCCTTAAAGCAACACACATATATTATCTTGTACTTCTTGTCAGGATTCTGGGTACAGATTATCTGGTTCCCCTTTTCAGGATATCACCAGACTTAAATCAGGGTGTCAACTGGGAATATGATATCATCTGAGGCTCAGCGTCCTGTGCCAAAGTTCACTGGTTGTTGGTAGAACGTGCCTCGTGGTTGTAGGACCATTTTCTTGCTGGTAGTCGGCTGGGGTACACCATCAGCACCTAGAGGCCACCCTCAGGTCCTTGTCATGTATCCCTCTGTATAGTCAGTTCACAACATGAAAGGGGTGTTAAGGGTAATCTCAGAATTCTGCCTACCACATTAATTTGCTTATTACAATATAAAGGACAAATAAGATTATTTCCTTGGACTTTTGTGCTTTGTACATATTTGTTTCCTTTAGTGGCTGCTTACTCTGAGACTTTTTTTTTTTTTTTAATGAAAGCTTATTTATTTATTTATTTTTGGCTGTGTTGGGTCTTCGTTTCTGTGCGTGGGCTTTCTCTAGTTGCGGCAAGCGGGGGCCACTCTTCATTGCGGTGCTCGGGCCTCTCACTGCTGTGGCCTCTCTTGTTGCGGAGCGCAGCCTCCAGACGCGCAGGCTCAGTAGTTGTGGCTCACAGGCCCAGTTGCTCCGCGGCATGTGGGATCTTCCCAGACCAGGGCTCAAACCCGTGTCCCCTGCATTGGCAGGCAGATTCTCAACCACTGCGCCATCAGGGAAGCCCACTCTGAGACATTTTAATCTAGATTTCTTGAAGACCAATCATAAGTATTCTAAAGCAATGATCTTAACAAAAGTCAGTGGGTGGGGAGGAGGAGTGATGTAGAAAGACAATACTCGAAACCAAAGTTCTGTCAATACCATTACATTGTTTTCTGTTAGTACCTCACAGTTGGTGAGGAAAAATGTAACACATGTGAAATTAGGGATTTTCCCCTCCATTTACTTTTCTCCTAAGTTTAAATGATACAGAGAAAGATTAAAGAATTCCAGAATTTTTCTTCTGGTTTTTTGAAGCTGTCCTTTGAAAAGCAGGGAATAGGCATATATGATTTCTATTTGGATAAGTAGTTGACCTGAGCCAGCAGCCCAGAAAGGCAATTTAGACTTGTGTTTGTTTTAGTTTCTCTTCTCTCACTGGGAAAGGTATAACGGAAAAGTTGACAAATATTAAGCATTGCTCCAACTTCAATAAAGATATTTGGTCACATGCTATTTTCTACCTTGAGACAACGTTCAATTAAAATTTCACAGACTTTTATCTCTTTTTTTCCTTAAAATCCCAATTCTTTTTAGGCTTTTCTAACTATACTAGGCAATAATATTTTTTCTCTACTACTTATCTGTACCTACCCTCCTAATGGAAAAGAAATATTAGTGTTTTGTTTTTTAATTAGAGAGATTAGCTTTTAGTCTTCAAGAGCTCTAATAGTGCTTTTATTTCTACTTTGTATACATCTGTCTTGATGTTGACCATTTTTGGATCAACAGATAAAAGGTAGAAATA
Source organism: Tursiops truncatus (assembly GCF_011762595.2). Taxonomy (NCBI): domain Eukaryota; kingdom Metazoa; phylum Chordata; class Mammalia; order Artiodactyla; family Delphinidae; genus Tursiops; species Tursiops truncatus. The sequence continues at coordinate 101,604,730 of NC_047038.1, forward strand.
ATTTCACATTAATTAAAATGTCCTGTAATTATTGTAATTATCATTTCAGTTTGAAGTGCTTTAGGAAATTAGAAGTTAAGAGAAAAACAAGACATGGCTATCTTGAATAATGGTTTTTAAAAAATGATTGCGTTATCAAGCTACACATTCTAACTTTAGCAACATAAGTTACATGGCATCTTAGATATGCTTTGGCTGTTTAAGGAGGGAAGATCTCAGACCTTTGCCGTGGATTTTGATTTCTTTAATCTTATAGATTTTTATTTTAATGGGAGAAATTAACTTTTAGAAAACTTTTTTTCTTTTTAAAGCATATGTTACCTCATGTTGGGGCTTCACAGGACAAAGAAAAGGAATGCTGTCCTGGCTTTCATCAGGTTTAGTTAATTTGTTTGTTTTCTCTTTTTAACAGCTTCATTGAGGAATAATTGACATATAATAAGCTGTACATATTGTGTACAACTGGATGAGTTTTGACATATGTATGCACCTGCGAACCATCATCACAATCAAGATAACGAACAGATCCATTTTCCCCAAATGATTTCTCATGCCCCCTTGTAATCAACTTCCATCTGCCTCTCCATAGGTCAATGCCATCCTCAGGCAACTGAGCTATTTTTTGTAACTGTAGTTGGCATTTTTTATAATTTTGTACAAATGTAATCATAAAGTATGTAATTCCTCTCTCTCTCTCTCTTTTTTTTTTTGATCTAGCTTCCTTTACTCAGTATAATTATTTTGAGATTCATGTTGTTGCGTGTATCAATAATAGTTCATTCCTTTTATTGCTGACTAATATTCCATTGTGAGAATATACTAAAATTAGTTTATCCATTCACTTGTTGATAGACATTTGCTTGTTTCCAGTTTTCAGGCGTTACAGATAAAGCTGATATGAACATCTGTATATGTCTTTTTTTTTTTTTTAAGAAATGGAAAATTTTATTTGAGCCAAATTTGAGGATTATAACCTGGGAGGAGCATCTCAGAAAGCTCTGAGAAGTGTTCCCTGTATGAGTCTTTGTGTAGATATAAGATTTAATTTCTTTTGGGTAACTACTTAGAAGTGGAATGGCCAGATCATCTGGTAGGCTTGTATTTAACTTTTTATGAAACTGTCAGTTTCCCAAAGAGTACCATTTTACATTCCCATTAGTAATGTATGAGTGTTTTAGTTCCTCCACATCCTTGACTACACTTATGGTCAGTCTTTTACATTTTAGTAATTCTGATAGCTATGTGGCAGTATCTCATTTTAATTTTCGTTTTCCTAATGACTGTTGAAGTTGAACATCTTTTCACGTGCTCATTTGCTATCCATGTGTTTTCTTTAATGAAATACCTATTCAAATCTTTTGCCCATTTGACAAAAAAAATTTGCTTTGTTTGTTTTCCTATTACTGAGTTTTGACAGTACTTTATATATTCTGGATATAAATCCTTTATCAGTTATGTGATCTGTAAATATTTTCCTTTAATTTGTGGCTTTTCTTTTTATCTTTGAGCAGTTATTTTCAAAGAGCAGAGGTTTTAATTTTGATGAAGTCTTAACCATGTTTTTATTTCATGGTTCACACATTGATGTTGTATCTAAGAAAAATTTGTCTCATCCAGGATCACAATGATTTTCTCCTAACTTAAAAATAAATGGTATCCAAGGTATTCCTGTATATAGAAAAGCTTACTGAAAATTATTTTTAAATGAGTATTCTTATTAAATTACAAATTCTAAAACCTAGTTCTTAAGTTTCTAAGGTCAATTATTTTATTTTACTTGTAGAAAAGACTGATAGTCACTTTTAAGGCACCTTTTGATTGAGTGTATAATCCCATTGTTCAAACTTTATTAATTAAAATCCTTTAACTGTTTTAAACTGCATTCATACAATTAAAAGTTGACTTCTCTGTGCTTCCACTGCAGGGGGCACAGGTTCAATCCCTGGTCAGGGGAACTAGGATCCCACATGCTGTGCGGTACGGCCAAAAAAAAATCTTCCTGAGTACTTAAATAAGTCTCTAATTAATGAAAACTTGTAAGTATGCTAAGACTTAAGTTCTCTTATATGTTCCAGTGGTATTTCATACAAGCCTGAACTCATTTTCTCAATTACATTATTTAAATTGGAATCACAAGGCAAATCTATTATTCTAACTGACCTATTTCTCTTAAACTTTATAAACAGCTAAAATACCAAATATGTACAGATTCTTTAACTTAAAAAAATACTAATATATGGGCTTGCTTCTCTTAAACTTTTATAAAATTCATTGTAAATCATCCCGGGTTAAAGATGCTTGTAATTTTGGGGATTGCTTTCTCAACTCATTATGATTTCTTAATGACCAGAGATGTCTTTAGCCAGGATGATGAGTGTGTCTTTGCCCCAGACTCGCGGCACACATAGAGCTCTATTTTATAGTTGCTTTGTTCTTGAAACAGAGTACTCTTATGGTCCTATTTCTTTAGAATCTATTTTAACATTCCTAATTCGTTAGTCTACCCCCAGATTATCACTTGATTGGATTCAGTTAAACTGTTTCTGTTTCATTCTTTTTGGAATCATTTTTATGTGCTTCCTATTTGCGAGTGCCACAAATCCTTCAGGATTAAAATGACATCTGTTAGAATCCTTTTGTGTTTTTATCTGATTCTGTGGGCACAGTTTTAAGGTCATGACAACAATACCTATGTTAACCAAAAACATAATAATGATTCTGATTATGTAATATAATTATTCTTATTTGAAAGTCTTTCCAAAAGCATAGTTATCATGTACCCTACCACTTTCAAGGAAATAAAAGTGAATAATATGGTTATGTTTATTGTAAAGCAGGACCTTATTGACAGTAAAATAATGCCAGTCATATATCTACACTCCAAGTTATCTAGTACTGTGTCTAAAGGAAACAACTGAAGTAATAAACTCTTTAGAATTTTCATAACTGTTCCCTCATCTAATGGTTGAATTCAAGCTTTTAAATTTTTTTCTCCTTTTTCTTCCTTTTTGTTGCATCTCTCTTCCACTTCTGCATTTCTTTTGTTCCCTTCTCTTTCCTTTCAGATCTACTGATCTGGAGAGCTATAGTAAAGGTGAATAAAAATAACAGAGAGAGAGATGATGATGATAGGCAATTACCAAACTTGGTGATGGTACACAATTTATAAGGTATAGGTATGTTGTTACTTGTTTGAATTTTAGAAAGCTGCTTTAACATTACATTGTCTTGAGATTGGGTGGTTAGGGGGTTGAGACAGTTTTTAAAAATCTTAAACCTCTTTTCTAGCAAAGTTATACATATAAAATGTCTAATCTCTTCTGTTAGCTAGATAATATTGCTTTTAAAAACAGATGTTCCGTCTATGCTTTGGTGGTCTAACAAGTTCCAACCAGAGATGCATAGAGATCCTACACTAAGTAGGCAAAAAATGTTTTAAATAAAAATCAAAAGAGGATTAATAACATAAATCAGACCTGACTGAATCAAGAAATAGAGGTGTAATTAGTAATCTTTGTAGACAGAACAATCAAGTGTGGAAAAAATTCTGTTGTGTTGAAGTTACTTTTACTTTTTCATTTTCTTACTTATAGGAAAAATTTATTTTAAAAACCAATCTCTTTAAAAATAAGTGAAAACCAGTATCTTAAGATTTAACACTTTGTGTGTGTGAATGTAGCATTTGCTTTATAATAGATAATCATAAGCATCTTACTGTGCCCATCACTTTTCTTTCTTTCTGCCCTCCTTTCTCTCCCCCCTTCCCTCCCTCCTTCCTCTCTTTCTCTTTTCCTTCTTTCTCCTTCATGTGGGGAAGTTATTCTCTTGCCTCTATAAGGAAACTCAAGTCCATAATTCTCTCCTTATTCTTTGATAGTAATAACTACAATCACGTTTCAAATACAATGTCAATTCCATAAATAAAAGTGCCTAGTCAATATATTAAGCACCGTTTCAGTCTTCATTCAAAACTAAAACGCTTCCCTTCCCCAGCTAGGATTAACAGTAAGTAGGAGGCAGTGTGGTTGGCTTCTCTTTTTATTGCTTACCTCTTCCATTTGCAAGTTGCTATATTTGACTGCTTCAGGATTTAAACTGGTGGCAGGAAGAAAGGTAGAGAAGCAAACAATTGTTTACCTGACTCTTGTTATAACATGGCTTCGCTATCTTTGAGCTTGTTATATGCTTAAGGCTGACCCTTTTGTGTGTACGTTTTTGGGTTCTTCAGAGTCCTTCACTGGAACTATATACTTCCTGTGATGCTTCAAAAAAATTTTCCTCCCACTAGCCAACACCTAATTATTCTTCCTCCTCTTCCTCTTCTCCCTCCCCTCGTACTTCCTCTTCTTCCCCCTCCACCTCCCCTCACTTCCTCCTCCTTCTGGTTAGTACTGTGGGAACCTCAGGTGGTACTCTGGGGAGAATTTTTTTAACAGCTTTATTGAGATATACTTGACATACCATAAAATTTACCCTTTTAAAATATACCTTTAGGGGCTTCCCCGATGGCGCAGTGGTAGAGAGTCCGCCTGCCGATGCAGGGGATACGGGTTCGTGCCCCGGTCTGGGAGGATCCTACATGCCGCGGAGCGGCTGGGCCCGTGGGCCACGGCCGCTGAGCCTGCGCCTCTGGAGCCTGTGCTCTGCAACGGGAGAGGCCATAACAGTGAGAGGCCCGCATACCGCAAAAAAACCCCTTTAGAGCAGGGGTTCCCAACCGCTGGCCACGGTAGCGGTCCGTGGCCTGTTAGGAAGCGGGCCACACAGCAGGAAGTGAGCAGCTGGACGAGCGAGTGAAGCTCCATCTGTATTTACAGCCGCTCCCCATCGCTCTCATTACCACCTGAGATCCGCCTCCTGTCAGATCAGCGGCAGTGTTAGATTCTCATAGGAGCACAAACCCTACTGTGAACTGCACGTGTGAGGGATCTAGGTTGCACGCTCCTTATGAGAATCTAATGCCTGATGATCTGAGGGAGCTGAGGGGGTAATGCTAGTGCTGGGGAGCGGCTGCAAATACAGATTATCATTAGCAGAGAGGTTTGACTGCACAGAGACCATAATAAATCAGTCACTTGAAGACTTGTATCAAAACCCTATCAGTGGGCTTCCCTGGTGGCGCAGTGGTTGAGAGTCTGCCTGCCGATGCAGGGGACACGGGTTCGTGCCCCGGTCCGGGAAGATCCCACATGCCGCGGAGTGGCTGGGCCCGTGAGCCATGGCCGCTGAGCCTGCGCGTCCGGAGCCTGTGCTCCGCAACGGGAGAGGCCGCAACAGTGAGAGGCCCGCGTACCGCAAAAGAACAAACAAACAAACAAAAACCCTATCAGTGAGTGGCAAGTGACAATTAAGCTGCATCTTACAGAGTAGACTGGACGTAAGCAACAGACTTCGGGTGTCACTGTCTCCCATCAGACCCCAGATGGGACCATCTAGTTGCAGGAAAACAAGCTGAGGGCTCCCACTGATTCTGCATTATGGTGAGTTGTATAATGATTTCATTATATATTACAGTATAATAATAGAGATAAAGTGCACAATAAATGTAATGCACTTGAATCGTCCTGAACCACCTCCCGCCCCCACCCCCGGTCCATGGAAAACCTGTCTTCCACAAAACTGGTCCCTGATGCCAAAAAGGTTGGGGACCACTGCTTTAGGGTTTTGCTACCATCACCACAATCTAAATTTGGGGACATTTTCACCTTCGGGGTGGGATTTCATTAACCGGAGGCTGTGTGGCCCAGCTCCTTGTCCACCTTACCCTCTGCCCCTGCCCAACCAGTGGAAGAGTAGCTAGCTCCCAATACAGCATGCTTCCTCACTGCAACTCTCTATTTGCCCTCTCCTCCCTTTGGCTGCTGCCTCAGTGATGGTCAAAGACTTTAGATCCCTAAAGTATCAGACATGAGTCTGTGGTGTCCTCCCTAAATTCCAGGGAACATATACCAAGCACTCTAAGGCACCTTCCCACACCCCTCCTGCTTTGGAGGAGGCATGAAAATCAGTACAACTCTCTTCAAAGAAATTCTCCTGATGGAATTTTCTCCCTACTCTTTACACCCTGTGTGTAGGCTTTAGAGCGGTCTAACCGGTTCTCATCTCATTCATATTACTTCGGAAATTTGCTACAGAGTAGTCTTTCTCACAAGTCACTTTGGTATCTGATTGCTAATAGTATCTTCTGTTAAAACTTCCAATTTAACATAGTGTTTTGTGTAGATTACTCAGATATCTTTCAGAAAGGAATGAAGCTTCTATTTTTTTTTTAATTTAATAACTGGGCTATTACAGTGTTATCATATAATAAAGTACATGAGAAACTTAGAGAGTTGGGGGGAGCGGTCTGAATAATAATCTCTTCTTGTACAAGCTGAATAAAAATCCCTTTGGCTTTTTCAAAGCAATATCTTATATCTTCCCTTTTAACTACCACATTCTGCATTTAAGTAGACACCCCTCAAGGCAGACTCTAAGAATAAAATGCTATAGTAAACATTTGAAAAGGAAAGTAACAGGACAAGCCTGGCCTCATTTGTAGAGCTGTAGTTGCTTTTTTTTCCCATCTGTGTTAAAGTACCATAAATGTAAATTAAAAGAAAATATTAGCTTTTCTTTTAATTAAATATTGTTAGCTGACTAAACAAAGTCGACTTTTATCTGAAGGAGATGTTTTTATAGGTTAATTTTAAAATTTAATGAAGGATATAATTACAGAAAATAAGTATTTAACATTTTCTTCCCCTTCTAGTTTCTTTTCCAAACCCACTGCTTCTGCCTATCAGTAGATATACATTATTCTTAAATTAGTTTGGTTAGTGTAAAAATCTTAGTAATCACTACAAAAGCAACTTTCTTTTCAAGGAGGGTCAATTTAGTAAAATTTATATAAGAGGATTTTGACTAGCTGCATTTCCCTCTTCCAAAATGTAAATAGGATTATTGAGCCCCATAGAAAATCTTAATTTATCAATATATCACCTACTTAGTTGAATGCTTTAAAAAAAAAAACAAAAAACTGACCCTACAGAAATGTCACCACAGAGGCATCTTTCTGACTTTTTATTTTTTATTATTATTATTTTTAAAAAATAAATTTATTTATTTTTGGCTGCGTTGGGTCTTTGTTGCTGCACGTGGGCTTTCTCTAGTTGCGGGGGTGGGGCGGGGGCTACTCTTCGTTGCGGTGCGCAGGCTTCTCATTGCGGTGGCTTCTCTTGTTGTGGAGCATGAGCTCTAGGGCGCGCAGGCTTCAGTAGTTTTGGCACACGGGCTCCATAATTGTGGCTTACAGGCTTAGTTGCTCCGCGGCATGTGGGATCTTCCCGGACCAGGGCTTGAACCCGTGTCCCCCGCATTGGCAGGTGGATTCTTAACCACTGTGCCACCAGGGAAGTACCCTGCCTTTTTATTAATTCAACTTCAATAACGTCTTAGATTACAAAGCATGTTTACATGTGTAACATCTTTCTTTGTCATAGCCACCTCAAAATGGCATTATTGTTACTATTATTATTATTCCTGTGTCACAGATGGGAAATTGAAGTTTAGAGGTAAAATGACTTCCCCAGGGGCAAATGGTAAGTTGGCAGCAAAGCTGGGTCTAGAAATAGTTAATTTCATTCAGTGCAAAATTTATAGTTATAGTGTATATATTAGAAATGTAGAAATGAATTAGTGAATGGAAAAAATGTGTTCCATCTTATTCCCAACTTCTTCCACCATGGCTGTAGGGTCTCCTGTCTATTCTTTTTACCTAGGATGAATAGCATGAAACCTGGAACTTCAGTCTGGCTGCTTTGATTTAATTACCTGCACTTTGTTATCTCTGGTACCCTGAGGTCTCTGTCTTCTCCCATGAAGTAGTCACCACCACTATGGCTATTCTCCAGTTCTATCTCTGAATTTGATCCTATTGGGCTAGGGCAAGTGGTTGTTTTGAGAGTTCTTTAACTCCTTTACCTTCTGTGACTTTAAGCTGTAGGACTATATTATATTTACATTGAAGGCCATATTGAGAACTCAGGTGAACAGGGACCTCATAGTCTCATTACTGATGCAGAACTTTCACTACTGCAAGTGCAGTAAAGTGGCTGATGTGTAGACCATCTGTTACCCTTGTTTCCTAGGTAATATGCATGTGACACTAGCTGAGGCCCTGGAGGTTCGGGGTGGACCACTGCAGGAGGAAGAGATATGGGCTGTATTAAATCAAAGTGCCGAAAGTCTTCAAGAATTATTCAGAAAAGGTAAGGCCTTTTGCGTGTGTGTGTGTGGGGAGGTGGGGGTAGCTGAAAAGCAGCTAGGGTGGCAGACTATAGAAAGGAATGCTTTCTCTTATCTCTCTTAGGGCTGAAAAAGCTCTGATCTTGTCTGCCTTCATTGGAACATCTTCTGTGTGTCTGATATTGTGCTAGGCACTGAAAATATAATGGTGATCAAAAGCAAAAACGTTCCCTGTCTTTCTGGAGCTTACAGTCCAGCGTGGAAGATAGCTATTAATAAAATATTTATGTAAACAAATGTAAAAAATGCAATCATGACAAGGGCTACCAGGGAGGGGAATCAGTTGACTCTGTGAGAACCCATAGTAGGAGGATTTGATCTGGTGAAGAGGATGGAAACGAAGTCTTCCCTGTATAAATCTCCCCTGAGCTAAGACCTGAAAAAGAAGAGAAGTTAACCAGGTAAGAGGGAGGGAAAAACATTCCTGGCAGAGAGAATTATATGCACATCCCTGGGATAATGCAAACTGAATAACTAGTTTGATGCTTCCCTGCAGAGGTGGTTACGTGGTCCAAATGGTTGTGTAGCATTTTGGAGCTAGAAAAGTTAGAGAATCAATCTCCCTTTGGTTGTCTAAAAACATTTGCTATCATGCTGAAAAGCTCCACATGAAGATGGTGTTTGCTATTCACACCACATGTCCAACACCTATTTAGCGTAGTAAAGAAACCACGCTTCATCTAAAGGAAGAATTAAACTTTAAAACTGATTTGAATTAATTAAGCACAATAAGCATGACAGAAATAGGGGAGGATTTGAGGGTAGTAAGAGTTCTCAAAGTGGGTCCCTCAGGCTTCCCTGGTGGCGCAGTGGTTGAGAGTCCGCCTGCCGATGAAGGGGACGCGGGTTCATGCCCCGATCCGGGAAGATCCCACATGCCGCGGAGCGGCTGGGCCCGTGAGCCATGGTCGCTGAGCCTGCACGTCCGGAGCCTGTGCTCCACAATGGGAGAGACCACTACAGTGAGAGGCCCGCGTACTGCAAAAAAAGAAGAAAAAAAAAAAAAGTGGGTCCCTGGATGAGTAGCACCAGTATCACCTAAAACCTTGTTAGAAATGCAGACACTTAGGCCCACCCTAGACCCACTGAATAAGAAACCCTAGGAGTAGAGCAGCAATTTATGTTTTAGCAAGTCTTTAAGGATATTCTGATGCATTTTAAAGTTTGAGAACCATTATACAATTGAATTGCTGAAGACCAGGCGCCATGGGAACCTTTTGGAAGGTGTAGAGGTGACCACTGATTAAGCAAAGTCTAGAGCACAGGGGAAGAGTGGGGATAGATGGTAGTGTTTTGGTGTTGCTGCTGTTTTCTAATCCAGAGGGAGAAACCTAGATATTTGAAGATCTTTGATTAGAGTTAGGATTAATTTAAAGAAAACTTACTCATTTTATCTAATGCCACTTAACTAAAATCTAGTTATTTTAAGTAGACCTTGTTGTTGTTTGCTTCATTTTAATTTTTCAGAGAATTTTCAGAAAGTATAGGCACTCTGGAGTACAGAGCAGGTAACCATGCTGCAGAGGTGTTGTTGAAGGAAGGATATGTTGGTGGCATTATTACTCAGTTAATTAACAACAGTCAATATTTAAAAAGCATCTCCTTCTTGTGAGGTGTTGTGTGGAAGATGCCAGTTAAGTAGAAGGTGTCACAGTTGCTTGCCCTTAAGGGATAGACTCAGATCAGTCAGATGCATATGAAAAGTTTACTACTTCAAAACAGTGTGCCAGGTGTGTGAGAGAAACAGTAGTGCTAGGGATGTTCAGAGGAGGGAGAGATAATACCTTTTTTCATTATGCTAATAGCGAGATCACTGCCCTGGCCATGACTCATAGAATATAAAGTGTTTCGCACACTGTGAGTACCTAAGTGTGTTCCTTCTTTCAAATTTTGTAATGTTAACAGAGATCGAATGTCTGAATGTTAAGTCCTTATCATTGAGATGGAATTATTGCATAACATATTGGCATATTACAATAAAGAGATTTCCTGGATGTGTTCATATAATTAATTGTGAGGCAGGTATATCTTAAACACTGTCCAGTGGGAGCTGGTTACCATAGGCCTTCAGTCCAGTTCACAGCCTAACATCAGTAATATAGAGAAATTGAATTTGGCTTCTTTGACAGTCGAGATTACCAACTATCGTGATTGCCAATTGGAAATTTCTATTTATTTGGAGGAAACTCAGGCTTGTTTTATTTAGTTTACCTAAAATCTATGGTTTTTCATTCCTTTTATTTGATAGCACAATGTCTTTTTGCCACAAGTTCTTCTCCTGTCTATTTTAACAAACTGAAATAAAATAACTATTTTGTTTGCTTATTTTGTGGATGAAAGGTGTTGGTCTTGGTTCTCTAGTACATACCCTTATGAATAACACTAGGAGTGTTATGGGGAAAACAGCAGGTAAAATACAGTGATTTTCTTTGTCTTTCTGTGTCTGTTACAAAAATCTTTTAGTTCTTATGGATTTTTTTTTTCCTTTGTCTTCTTGAACTTGTATGTTGTTCCTGTGTCTTTTTCAGTGCAAATTGACATTCCTATAAATAGAAGGCTGGAAGTAAGCATTTCTACTAGGGGATTATTGAGCACAGATCAAGAAAATTATATATTTTTTCATCTTTTTGAGCCTCCTAGTAATTTAAGTCCTTTTTAAAGACAAAATTGTTGTGGTCAGTATTCATAGAATAATGATACCTAAGCATGACCTTGTTGAAAGACATAATTTTCAAATGAATTTCTCTTCAGAGAAGAAGAAAAGTAAAAGTTTAAAAAAATATGTTTCCAAACATTTAGATGATGGTGATGATGATACGTCGTTCTCCTTTTGTTATAAGTTCCTTAGTTTTACTGTCTTGTGAATATTAAAACACGATTGGTGTGATTACTTTTTAGAATTTTTGAGATTTTTGTCGTGGCCTTGCACATGGTTTAGTTTTGTAATATTCTGTGGGAATAGAATGTGTTTTTTTTTTTTCTATTTCTAAGGTATAACTTAAGCTTGTTAATGTTTGTGCTTTTAAATTTTTTTCTATATCCTAATTACTTTGTATACTTGCTTTGTCAGATTCTTAGGGATAGTTTAAATTTTTTACTATAATGATGTCTTTGTCTGTTTTCTTACTACTGTCATGTGTTTGTGCTATTTTATGATACATATAATGGCTAATGACTAATTTAAATGGACTGGATCTTCTATTACTATAAAGTAAGCCCTTCCCCCCCCTTTTTACTACTCATTGCCTTAAATTCTGTCCCTCTGCTCTTAATATTGCCACCTCTGCTTCCTTGCCATTTACCTAGTATATTTTTTATCCTTCCTTAATTTTCAAATCATCTGTATTGTAATTTAGATATCTCTTTTAAATAATAGATAGCTGGATTTTACTTTTTTGCCTCACTAAGGAGATGGATATTCTTTAATTAGGAAATTAAACGTGGCCACTGAAATAAAAGTTCTGGAGGAATTTCATTAAGGGTCCTCTCGTATCATGACTTCTAACTATATGTTTCTCAGTTCCTCTTATTAACTGATTGGGAAAGCATAGCTGATGTCCAAAAATGTATACACACTTAAGATTTTAGCTTTTACATCGTGGATGAACTCATGCAGGGGCTCAGTGGTCCTGGATAATAAAAAAACAATGCTATTCTCACGTGCATTCTGGATAATCTTTAGAAATGAAATTATTGCTGCCTTGGAAAATTTAGCTTACAATTATATTAGTTGCCCAAAACAGTGATTTCTTTTTTTAAGTTATGAAACTGTTGCTCTTGGCAGAAAACAGATCTTTTGACTCTGTGGGATTTTAAGGTATTAGAACGGTTGATTGGTTGTTGCTAAAATTGCCCCTTCATAACTAATCAGAGGAAAAGACCCAATCTTCCTTACTTAGGTAAGGATATAAATCCCATAAAAATCCCTTTATGTATACTCATTTCTGATTCCCTGTTTAATAAATATAACTATTTAATGAAATTAGTAAATTAAACAGTTAAAAAATAATAGAATAAAACATTTTGATAAATAGAAGTGCTAAAAAACAATCAAGATTCATTGTCAAAACAAAAACATTCAAAGAGTTACTAGCAAGTGGCCTTGGAAAATTGAGAAGACGTTGCATTTCTTAATGTTTTTGGAAAACAGATTTGTATAAGGTTGCAGAGAGCAGGGCATATAGAATCTGTATTTTATTATAAACATTTGCTTATTATATGCATGAGTGAAAAAAACAAATTACTACAGATAGCTGGGTAAATATCAAATAAACTTCTCTGCTCTTCCCTCCTTGAAAAGTGTTTAAAAATTAGAATTTGTAGGTACCTGTTTAAGAAAACAATCTTACTAGAGAATGAATGATCTATTATTTTATCAGCAAAATTGAGTGAAAGAGTAAGTTCTTTTTTTGTTTTGTAGAATTGCTTTCATTGAATAAACACTTTCAGGGAAATTCCCTTGCTACTGAAAGGAAAATATATATAAGAAATATATAACCTCAGAACCCCACACACATATACGTTTTCATTTATGGAATCAAACTCCTCGAGCTGGAAAGATCTTAATCCATTTCACCGAACTAATCATTTTTAGAGGTAAGGAAACAAGGCCCAACTTAAGTGACTTATAAGAATTAATGTTAGCAGAGCAGAAATACCATAACTTTTTAAAGTCACGAGCAGTACCTTTTTAGAGCTATAGAATCACTTTATATATACAGGACAATAAAGTTCTAAAATTGATTGCTCTCCTATGAGCATAGCAACAAGATGTTTAAAAAACCAGCATCAGGTGACAAAAGTGACATTCCTTCAGATTCTACACATATTAAGAGTAATAAGGGAAAATTGTGAACAAAGATCTTGAAAAAATTCAACCATTTACATGGACACTTTAAAAGACACAAACTACCAAAGCTCATTCAAGAAAAAGTAGACTACCTAAATGGCCCTATATCTACTAAGATGATTGAATATATATTTTTTAATGTGCCACAAAGAAAACTTCAGGCCCATATTGCTTCACTAGGGAATTCTGAAATTTTAAGGAAGATATAATAACAATACTATACCAAACATTTGAAGAACATTGAAGAGGAGGAAATACTTCCCAACTCTTTCTGTGAAGCTAAAATTACTGTAATATTAAAACCAGACAAAGACACTAGAGAAGATAAAATAATAAACCAATATTCTTTATGCACATAGATACAAAAATTCTTAACAAAATTTTAACAAATCGAGTCTAACAGTATGTAAAAATTATAATACATCATGATCAGGTAGACCTCAGGAATACAAGATTGGTTTAACATTCAGAAATCAATCATTATAATTCACCGTATTTACATGATTTGCAAATATTTTTCACCCAACCTGTGACTTCTCCTTTCATTCTCCTAATAATGTGTTAAGAGCAGTAGATGTTTTAAACTCTGATGAAGACTACTTTATCATTTTTTCTTTTATGAATCATGCATTTAATATCATATCTAAGAAATCTTTGTAGCTCAGGGTTACAATGATTGTCTCCTGTGCTTTCTTCTAGAACTTTTACACGTTTAAGAAATCAGTTTTTTTCCTGCATCTACTGAAATGAACATATGGTTTTGCTTCTTTAGTATGTAATAAAAAAATAATTAAAAGCAAAAATAAACAAATGGGACCTAATCAAATAATTATAAGCTTTTGCACAGCAAAGGAAACCATAAACAAAATGAAAAGATAACCTACAGACTGAGAGAAACTATTTGCAAAAGATGTGACCAACAAGGGCTTAATTTCCAAAATATAGAAACAGCTTATACAGCTCAATATCAAAAAAACAGACAACCCAATCAAAAAATGGGCAGACCTAAATAGACATTTCTCCAAAGAAGATATACAGATAGCCAATAGACACATGAAAAGATGCTCAACATTGCTAATTATTAGAGAAATGCAAATCAAAACTACAATGAGGTACCACCTCACACCGGTCAGAATGACCATCATCAAAAACTCTGTAAATAACAAATGCTGGAAAGGGTGTGGAGAGCAGGGAACCCTCTACACTGTTGGTGGGAATGTAAATTGGTACAGTCACTATGGAAAACAGTATGGAGGTTCCTTAAAAAACTAAAAAGAGAGTTGTCATATGATCCAGCAATCCTACTCCTAAGCATATGTCTGGAGAAAACTCTAATTCAAAAAGATACATGCACTCCAGTGTTCGTTGCAGCATTATTTACAATAGCCAAGCCATGGAAGCAACCTAAATGTCCTTGGACAGAGTAATGGATAAAGAAGATGTGGTACATATAAACAATGGAATATTACTCAGCTATAAAAAAGAATGAAATAATGCCATTTGCAGCTACATGGTTGGACCTAGAGATTATCATACTAAGTGAAGTAAGTCAGAAAGAGAAAGACAAATACCATATGATATCACTTATATGTGGAATCTAAAATATGACACAAACCTATCTACAGAACAGAACAGACTCACAGACATAGAGAACAGACTTGTAGTTGCCAAAGGGGAGGGTTGGATGGGGAGTTTGGGACTAGCAGATGCCAACTATTATATATAGGATGGATAAACAAGGCCCTACTGTATAGCACAGGGAACTATCTTGTAATAAACCATATATATATGGTATGTGGTACCCCAGAAACTAACATAACATTGTAAATCAACTATACTTCATTAAAAAATAAATAAAATACAATAAATTTAAAATTCAGTTCCTCACTTATCTTAGCCACATTTCAAGTTCTTTCTTAAAAGCCATATGTGGCTAGTGGCTACTAAAATGTTCAGTTAGAATTTACTGTCCTAAACGGTGGTTCAAGAAAAACATCAGTTTTGGATGAAAAATACACATTCAGTGTATTTACCATCAGCAAACCCTTATTGAGGAAAATACTGAAAGATATATTTCTGGAAGAAGGAAATTTAACTCAGAAGGAAGAAGAAACCTTCAAAAAGGAATGAAAGCAAAAGAATTAGTCAACTTGATGGTAAATCTAAATAAGCATTGGCTATATAAAATATTGATAATAATGATGTCAAATTTAAAATTATAAATAAAATAATAAGACTTAGACTGGGATAGATGACAGGAGTAAAACAGTTTAAGGGTTTAATTCTATTCATGAGAATGGTAGGTTTCTTGACTTTAGAATTTGCGTAGTCAAATATCCTTAAAGTTTGTAATAGTAATCACAAAACAAGAGAGAAAATGTAAAACTTCCAATCTGGTGGAACCAAAGGAGAGTAAGTAACTCAATGCATGAAAAGGAGACAAAGCACTGAACTTCAAATTGACTTACTGGTTGTTTTGTTTTGTTTTAAGCCTTTATAAGAATATGGAAAGTTTTTGTGGATTAAAAGCTTTTGAGTAAATCTTTGTATAGTCTATGCAGCTTTTAAAGACCAAATCCTAACTAGTCTCTTTATATTACATTCCTAATTATTTACAATAGTAATTTTCTTGATTAACAGGGTGTATTTAGTTGTCTTTGACATGCTACATCTTGCCCTGCCTACATAAGGCTGGAATTAACAGGTCCTTCAAGTTAAATGTGTTTGAACCAGGTAAAGTTACCCCATATGTTCCCTGGAAACAAACTATAAAACATGAAATTAATTTAATATCTAACATTCTTAAAATGACTAATGTGGGTTGTTTAACAAGTGTATGAAGCACTTGTAGTAAACCACCCCTCCCCTACAACTATTGTCTACCGTGGTTTTTTTTGGGTTTTTTTGCGGTACGCGGGCCTCTCACTGCTGTGGCCTCTCCCGTTGCGGAGCACAGGCTCCGGACGCGCAGGCTCAGCGGCCATGGCTCACGGGCCCAGCCGCTCCGCGGCATGTGGGATCTTCCCGGACCGGGGCACGAACCCGCGTCCCCTGCATCCGCAGGTGGACTCTCAACCACTGCGCCACCAGGAAGCCCCCTGTCTACCGTGTTTTGATGTGAAATTCTTTTGGCTCTAGATGTGACAAATAGGCCATTTTATAAATTTAAAGAGTCATACGTTTAGAGGGGAAAGTAGCTACAGGTCATGCTCTCTAGAGAGCCCCATCTTTGCTGACAAATGTAATTTTACTGTATTTATTGTTTTAATTTAATACAGGAATTTTTTAAAATGAGATATAATATATATAGTAAAGAGCATTATTAATTGTACTGCCTGATAAATTTTATAAATGTACACACTCATATAACCACTGCCTAGATCATTTCTAACACCCGGGAAGCCTTCTCTCCTGCTTCCTTCTAATCAATTCTTGGTTACCAAGAATAATCATTATTATGAGACAGCACATAAATAAGTTTTTAAACAATCTTTAAACATCATATAAATAGAATCATACAATGTGAACTCTTTGTGTCTGACTTCTTTTTTTTTTTTTTCTGCGGTACGCGGGCCTCTCATTGTTGGGGTCTCTCCCGTTGCGGAGCACAGGCTCTGGACGCGCAGGCCCAGCGGCCATGGCTCACGGGCCCAGCCGCTCCGCGGCATGTGGGATCCTCCCTGACCGGGGCACGAATCCGTGTCCCCTGCATCGGCAGGCGGACTCGCAACCACTGCGCCACCAGGGAAGCCCTGTCTGACTTATTTTTTATTTTTATTTTTTTTCTGTCTGACTTCTTTTATTCAACATTCTGACTGAGATTTTTCCATATTATGTAACTAAGATTTTTAAAGAAAACGTTTTGCAACTCTCATGTTTCTTTTCTCAAATATAGAAATTAGAAGGGGGCTTTATGCTTTGTATCACTTAGTAACAGGTTAAGATTTTTCTTGGGGTGATGTGTGTCAGTCATGGTTAACATTTTTACAAGAAATATATCGTTATATTTCTTTTTGAAAAATAGAATAGTTTACCATTCAAATAAGCCCCCTCCCTCCTTTTCCCTTTGAGAAGGAAAATTTCTTTAAAATGTAAAATAGGAGGATGGTAATCTGAAGAGCAGCAGAGAATAGCATTAGTGAGCACAAAAATGTTTTTCATAAGCAGCTACAGATCATGGTTATGTGGAAGCATGTCATCATAAATCAAGCCATTTTCTTTCTGGAATACTATTTCCTTCCTCTGCAAACTGAAAATATACACTGATCTTCATTGACCTTTGCATCTGGTTCCTCAAAAATGAAAAATGACAGTCACCCTTGATATTATTGGCTTTTCAGTCTTTGTATAAATTCCAGGTCCTTCAAAGTGAAGAGAAGTTGGTGAGTTCACTTTTAAAATTTTGTGTTCTTTTTTTCCCCAGCTTTATGCAGGTAGCAAGGGTGGAAGAAGATCTCCTTTAACCTGAAACTTTTCTGTACTGGGGCGGGGGGAAACCCCAAACCCGCTGCTTTGTAAAGGGCCTTTACTATAAAAGTTATTTCTATTGCTAATTACCTTAGTTATAATTTATTTTGTCTGGCAAACTATAATGTGGCAGTTGTGTGATCTACAGGGGCTGTCATGAAGTTGTTAGGTGGCAACAGAAATGCCAGTGCTTTACGAAGCTTAGCACTTGGTTCCAAGATTGCTTAGACAAAATTGTTAAACTAGCAATAAAATCAAGTTTTTAAAGAGACTTTACCATTCAAGATTAACATTTTTGCAACTGCTTGAATGGAATACTCAGATAAGATATGATTTGTGCATTTTAAGAAAGAAACCACCTTCAAGCAAATTTGTCTATTGGAAGTCTACAGCCTAAAATATGATAGACGTAAGTAACAGTTTTGCTCTCAAAGTTTAGGCCCTCCTTGGGGAAATAAAAAATTGGTATTAATCCCAGGATGTTTTCCACATACTGGTTGTATGCTTAATACCACATTGACATATCAGGGTAGAAGAGATCAAAGGTGCTCACCTCAAAGTTTGAAGAGATACAATGTAGATATTCATTGGATTTAAGAAAGTGTCAGAAAAGAAGCAAAGTGCATTGGAAGTTCATTTACAGTTTGCTTTCCTTTGGGAACAAGATAGAAAAAAAACCAAATAAATATAATTTTATCAGCTGCATAAGGGAATTCATTTCTAAATGCACAGTCAGTGATATCCTCAGTTTGGTGCCATTTATTCAGCTTCCCTCTTATAGAGAAGAGCTGTTTAGGTCTCCCTTCTAGTCTAAAATTATTTCTGGTAGTCATTCTGCCTTTCTAATACAAAATGACTTTATTATAATTTGATAAAATAGTTTCTTGTAACACTTTCTGGCTTACCATATCTCTTATTAAATGCCTCATTCATGGCTTTATAAAGTGAAAAAAATTTTTTTAAGCTTTAAGGAAGGATTTAAAGCCATACGTATTCCATCTCATGATATCCTTGGTATTAGTTAATTGACATAGAGATGGAGCAAGTACAAGGTCAAGACGGAACTTAATTGAGCTATGATACTATTTTATTGCCCCTGAAAAGGGCATTGGTTCCTGTCTGTGTGTCGGGTAGATTGGTGTGCCCATCTGAATCCCCAGGAAGCTTTTTTTTAATATACAATTTGATAAGTCTTTCTTTAATTAATTAATTTAATTAATTTGGCTGTGCTGGGTCTTCATTGCTGCACTTTGTTGTGGTGTGAGGGCTTCTCATTGTGGTGGCTTCTCTTGTTGCAGAGCATGGGCTCTAGGCGTGGGCTTCAGTAGTTGCAGCATGCAGGCCCCAGAGTGTGCGGGCTTCAGTAGTTGTGGCGTGCAGGCTCAGTAGTTGCAGCACGTGGGCTCAGTAGTTGCGGCACATGGGCTTAGTTGCCCCATGGCATGTGGGATCTTCCCGGACCAGAGATCAAGCCCGTGTCCCCTGCATTGGCAGGCGGATTCTTAACCACTGAACCACCAGGGAAGTCCCCCAGGAAGGTTTTAGAAAATACTGTATAGAATCCTGTGCCCTGTCTCCAGAATTCACACAAAAATCCTGTGAGTTAGGAGACAGGAGGACTCTGCTTTCTCAATTACCCCTAAGCCCTGAAAATCAGATACTTTGTAAATAAGTTTGTTTTAGTATTCCAGTTAAAAAAGCTGACACTTCCTTTGAATCATACTTGAAAATGTAATACAAGTAATAAAGATTGGTGAATAAAATGAAGATCCAGAATATTCCCTCAGTGAATAATTTAGAGTTCCTGGTGTTCGAAAGTTGAAAGAAAATTTTTCTTCATAATAGAGATTCAAAATAAAATTTTTTTGTGACCAGCAGAATGTAAATTGATAAGTTATTGTCGTAGATCAGGGCAGAGGACAACTTTAAAAGGTGTGGACTGGTGGTCTAGAGTTAGCATTGTAAACAAATTCATTTTTTTCAAGTATTGCAATTACCTTATCATAATGGTGTTGTACTTGATCTTTAGGAAATTCATATTTCCTATTATTAAACCACTTATATTCTAGAAGAAATGTGTGAGAACAGAGTTACAGAAGCATTTTGTTCAGTATTTTGTCATATAATTTTGAGGTGTACAGTTTTTATTGATGTGAGTAAAGAACATTGGTGGGAAAGGTGAACACTAAAGAAAAATCAGAGAGGAGGAACTTAATACGCTAAAGGAACAAAGTGGGCAGTTTCTTCAGAATATGATAAGAATGGAAGGAAGAAATATTTCTACAACTGTTTCTTTAATGCTGATCCGGTGGCCAAGGAGGTTTGCTGAAAAGGAGGGCAAAGGCTAAGAGACCTGCTGCCTTCTATCCATACTGTCCAGGTTTTTAAACCCTATTGCTTTTAATAATCATAACCAATTTAGTTTTACTAATATAGATTACATACATATATCACTTTTGTTAAACTCAGATCTCATTAGTGTTTTGTTATGAAGATGCATGGTTTGGAATTACCTCAAGAGTCTTGCAAGTACATAACAAAACAAAACTACTAAAAGCCTAATTGATGTGTTAAGTCATACCAAGATTCCAGTGGTTGTGGTTTGGATAGGTGGCTTGCTTGTGTTTAGTGTTTTAAAAAAAAGAAAAAGGGGCTTCCCTGGTTGCGCAGTGGTTGAGAGTCTGCCTGCCGATGCAGGGGACACGGGTTTGTGCCCCGGTCCGGGAAGATCCCACATGCCGTGGAGCGGCTGGGCCCGTGAGCCATGGCTGCTGAGCCTGCGCATCTGGAGCCTGTGCTCTGCAACAGGAGAGGCCACAACAGTGAGAGGCCCGCGTACCACAAAAAAAAAAAAAAAGGAAAAAGAAAAGAATGTGTGTCTTTGTGTGATTAAATGTCATCAGTAAGAGATAAAAATGTCTTTTCCTATTCTAGTGAAAAGCTCATATATATCAATTTAGACTGACGAGTTTGCATAATTTTGTGTTATCAGAATGCTGTAAATTCTATTACAAATAAAAATTTCTAAAACTGTATGCTCTTGCTATAGTTGATATGTGTACATTCAGATAATTTTTTATTAACATGAATCTAATAATTCATGTTATACCTGAAGATAATGACTAGGTACAGTAAAACCAATTTCACATGTGTAGTTACTCAGCAAGTACAAAGTTCCTTGCTTGTAAAATTTTAAACTGATTTTTCTAAATTTGGGATCTATGCTAACTAGAAATGCCATGCAATAAATAGAACACTTATAGAAGATATATCCCCATGGAAGTAAAGAAAAAAACAGTATTTTAGGATACTTTGTATCTTAAATCATCTGTATTTCTAGTATGAATTTTAGGTAAGAAATGCCCCCCAAATCCCCAAAGATCTGAAATAGAGTAATTTGAGAAGTTTGTTATTCTGAAACAGTACTTGTTATGTATGGTATGTTCCTTGTCTTCCATTGTGGGGGAAAAAGCTAAATAGGTGATTGAAGATGAACTTAAGTAGAGACTTTTCTTAGATATACTGTCTGCATCTGGTATCTTCAGAGTTTTATTAAATAATAATAGCTACTACTTTTGTATTGCATTTTCTGTGTGCGAGAAACATTTTTAAGTACTTTTTGCATTAATCCCCACAGCAGCCTTATCTATTCAGATAAGGAAATTGAGGTACAGAGAGACCAAGTAACTTATTTAAGATCGCAATGTAAGCTACAAATGTCAAACCTAGGATCTGAACCCAGGGATTCTGGCTTTAGTCCTAACCATTACACCTTACTGCCTCTCTTATTAAATGAGACTATATACTAAATTAATGATGTCAGATAATAAAAGGAATGATATGAAGCTGACAGTTTGTTATATATTTTTAAATCTCCTAGGTGAGTTTAGAGATTTGGATGCTTAGCAAAGTCTGAGACATACTATATCAGAACATAAGTTCTTGAGGACCAAAGGCTTATAGGAGTTTATTAAATGCTGTTGAATGATTGGCTACATCAAGAAAATTTACATGATGTAAAATGTCTTTGAAGAGGTGATCATTATCATTTTATATTATACAGATGTCTTGTTTTTATTGATGTTTTTAAATTTATTATTTTATTTTATTTTTAGCTGCGTTGGGTATTCATTGCTGTGTGTGGGCTTTCTCCGGGTGCTGCAAGCAGGGGCTACTTTTTGTTGTGGTGCGCGGGCTTCTCGTTGTGGTGGCTTTTCTTGTTGCAGAGCACAGGCTCTAGGCACGCGGGCTTCAATAGTTGCAGCACACGAGCCCTAGAGCATGCAGGCTTCAGTAGTTGTGGCGCCTGGGCTCAGTAGTTGCGGCGTGCAGGCTTTAGGGCACACAGGCTTCAGTGGTCGTGGCACACGGGCTCAGTAATTGTGGCTCATGGGCTGTAGAGTGCAGGTTCAGTAGTTGTGGTGCATGGGCTTAAGTTGCTCCGCGGCATGTGGGATCTTCCGGGACCAGGGATCGAACCCATGTCCCTTGCATTGGCAGGCGGATTCTTAACCACTGCACTACCAGGGAAGTCCCTATACAGATGTCTTAATTCCAATTGTAATGCATAATTTTATTTTAAAAAAGCGGTTGCTATTCTGTTGTTTCATATTAGAGAAACTGAAGTTTTAAAAGTTAGTAACAAGATTTATGAGGAAATAATAAATTTTTAATTGGGAATCAATTTGGAGCATAGACTGTAATTTCCCATGAATTTTTTTTTTTTTGGAGTATGGTTGATTTACTAATCTTGTGTTAGTTTCAGGTGTACAGCAAAGTGATTCAGTTATACATGCACATATATTCTTCTTTTTTAGATTCCTTTGTCATATAGGTTACCACAAAATATTGAGTAGAGTCCCCTGTGCTATACAGTAGGCCCTTATTGGTTATCTATCATATATAGTAGTGTGTGTGTGTGTGTGTGTGTGTGTGTGTTCAACCCAGGCTTCTGATTTATCCCTCCCCACGTTTCCCCTTCAGTAACCATATGTTTCTTTCCGATATCTGTAAGTCTGTTTCTGTTTTGTAAATAAGTTCATTTGTTTGTTTCTTTTTTTAAAATTAGATTCCACACAAGTGATATCATTTGGTATTTGTCTTTCTCTGTATGAGTTACTTCACTTAGTATGAGAATGTCTAGGCCCATCCATGTTGCTGTGAATGGCATTATTTCATTCTTTTTTATGGTTGACTAATATTACTTTGTATATATGTACTACATCTTCTTTATCCATTCCTCTGTCCAAGGACATTTAGGTTGCTTCCATGTCTTGGCTATTGTAAATAGTACTGCAGTGAACACTGGGGTGCATGCATCCTTTCAGATTATGGTTTTCTCCGGATATATGCCCAGGAGGGGTATTGCTGGATCATATGGTAGTTCTATTTTTAGTTTTTTAAGGAACCTCCATACTGTTCTCCGTAATGGTTGTACCAATTGACAGTCCCACCAACAGTGTAGGAGGATTTCCTTTTCTCCACACCCTCTCCAGCATTTATTGTCTATAGACTTTCTTATTTATGTATTTATTTATTTTATTTATTTTGGCCGTTTTGGGTCCTTGTTGCTGCACGTGGGCTTTCTCTAGTTGCGGCAAGCGGGGGCTACTCTTCATTGCAGTGTGTGAGCTTCTCATTGCGGTGGCTTCTCTTGCTGCAGGGCACGGGCTCTAGGCACGTGGGCTTCAGTAGTTGCAGCACACGGGCTCAGTAGTTGTGTCTCATGGGCTGTAGAGCACAGGCTCAGTAGTTGTGGCGCACGGACTTAGTTGCTCCGTGGCATGTGGGATCTTCCCAGACCAGGGATCGAACCCATGTTCCCTACACTGGCAGGCGGATTCTCAACTGCTGCGCCACCAGGGAAGCCTCTGTCTATAGATTTTTTGATGATGGCCATTCTGACCAGTGTGAGGTGATGCCTTGCTGTAGTTTTGATTTGCATTTCTCTGATAATTAGTGATGTTAAGCATCTTTTCATGTGCTTTTTGGCCATCTGTATGTTTTCTTTGGAGAAATGTCTATTTAGATCTTCTGCCCATTTTTTTTTTTGTTTTTTGATTGGGTTTGTTTTTTTGACACAGATCTGCATGAGCTGTTTGTATATTTTGGAGACTAATCCCTTGTCACTTGCTTAATTTGCAACTGTTTACTCCCATTCTGTGGGCCATCTTTTCATTTTGTTTATGGTTTCCTTTGCTGTGCAGAAGCATTTAAGTTTAATTAGGTCCCATTTGTTTATTTTTATATTCATTACTGTAGGAGGTGGATCACAAAAGATATTGCTGTGATTTATGTCAAAGAGTGTTCTGCCTATGTTTTCCTCTAAGAGTTTTACAGTAACCGGCCTTACTTTTAGCTCTTTGATCCATTTGGAGTTTATTTTTGTGTGTGGTTTTAGAGAGTATTCTAATTCCATTCTTTTACATGTAGCTTTCCAGTTTTCCCAGCACCACTTATTGAAGAGACTGTTTTTTCTCCATTATGTATTCTTGCCCCCTTTGTCATAGATTAATTGACAATGGGTATGTGACTTTATTTCTGGTCTTTCTATCCTGTTCCATTGATCTATATTTCTGCTTTTGCATCATCTGTATCATGATGTTTTGATTGCTGTAGCTTTGTAGTATAGTCTGAAGTCAGGGAGTCTGATTTCTCCAACTCTGTTTTTCTTTCTGAGGATTGCTTTGGCTATTTGAGGTCTTTGTGTTTCCATATAAATTTTAGAATTTTTTTTCTAGTTGTGTGAAAAATGCCATTGGTAATTTGATAGGGATTGCATTGAATCCGTAGATTGCCTTAGATAGTATAGTCATTTTGACAATATTTGGTTTTCCAATACAAGAACATGGTATATCCTTGCATCTGTTGGTGTCATCTCCAATTTCTTTCATCAGCATTTTATAGTTTTCAGAGTAGAAGTCTTTTGTCTCCATAGGTAGGTTTATTCCTCAGTATTTTATTCTTTTTGATGCGATGGTAAATGGGATTATTTCCTTAATTTCTCTTTCTGACCTTTTGTTATTAGTATGTAGGAATACAAGAGATTTTTGTGTATTAATTTTGTATCCTGCAGCTTTACTGAATTTATTGATGAGCTCTAGTAGTTTTCTGGTGGCATCTTTAGGATTTTCTTTGTATAGTACCATGTCATCTGCAAATATTTGACAGTTTTACTTCCAATTTGTATTCCTTTTCTTTCTTTATTTCTTTTATTTCTTTCTGCATGCAAACTTTCTCTAGTTGTGGCGAGCGGGGGCTACTGTTCGTTGCAGTGCACAGACTTCTCATTGCGATGGCTTCTCTTGTTGCGGAGCATGGGCTCTAAGCATGCGGGCTTCAGTAGTTGTGGCTCACAGGCTCTAGAGTGCAGGCTTAGTAGTTATGGCACATGGGCTTAGTTGCTCCAAAGCATGTGGGAGCTTCCTGGACCAGGGCTCGAACCTGTGTCCCCTGCATTGGTGGGCAGATTCTTAACCACTGCAACACCAGGCAAGTCCTCCTTTTATTTCTTTTCCTTCTCTGATTGCCGTGGCAAGGACTTCCAGAACTGTGTTGAATAAAAGTGGTGACAATGGACGTCCTTGCCTTGTTCCTGATCTTAGAGGGAATGCTTTCAGCTTTTCACTGTTGAGAATGATGTTAGCTGTGGGTTTGTCATATATGCCTTTTATTATGTTGAAGTAAGTTCCCTCTATTCCCACTTTCTGGAGACCTTTTATCATAAATCGGTGTTGAATTTTGTCAGAAGCTTTTTCTATATGTATTGAGATGATCATATGGTTTTTATTCTTCAGTTTGTTAATGTGGTGTATCACACTGGTTTGCAGGTTTTGAAGAATCCTTGCATCTCTAGGAGAAATCCTACTTGATCATGGTATATGATCCTTTTAATGTATTGTTGGATTTGGTTTGCTAGTATTTTGTTGAGTACTTTTACATCTATGTTCATCAGTGATATTGGCCTGTAATTTTCTTTTTTTGTGGTATCTTTGTCTGGTTTTGGTATCATGGTGATGGTGGCCTCATAGAATGGGCCTGGGAGTGTATCTTCCTCTGTGAATTTTTGAAACAGTTTGAGAAGGATAGGTGTTAGCTCTTCTCTAAATGTTTGATAGAATTCACCTGTGAAGCCATCTGGTCCTGGACTTTTGTTTGTTGGGAGTTTTTTAATTACAGTTTCAATTTCAGTACTTGTGATTGGTCTGTTCATATTTTCTATTTCTTCCTAATCTGGTCTTAGCAGCTTGTATCTTTCTAAGGGTTTGTCCATTTTTTCTTGGTTGTCCATTTTATTGGTATATAGTTGTTTGTAGCAGTCTCTTATGATCCTTTGTATTTCTGTGGTGTCCATTGTAACTTCTCCTTTTTCATTTCTAATTTTATTGATTTGAGTCCTCTCCTTTTTTTTCTTGGTGAGTTGCAGTGAACCTTAAATAGTTTATCACAAAGCTTTACTATCAAGAGAATGTTAAAATATAGGGGAAATATTCTAAACCATATTTTTTTCTGTTTGTGCATTGTTACACCAGATGATTGATTTAACACTGTCTCTGTGTGTATGTGTGTGTGTGTGTGTGTGTGTATTTTTATGCACACATGAACTGAATTTTTGAGAGAATTCTGTATCATAGAATGACTTCATCAGATCCTTCAGAGTTTGAAACAGTGGCCTCTGCATAGATTTTGCCAAGTACTATAATAGAACATATATGTGCTTAGATAGGCAAAGGGACTTTTCAGGTCAAAATGGTTTCATTGTTGTTCTGAGTGTTTTAGATGATTTGCTGACGCTTTCGATTGTTTTGCCTCATCATGTTTGTTACCCAGTTATGATCATTTCTCTAATTTTTATACTGTAACTGGAAGGCCAAGAAAATTAAATGAAGGGGACAATCTAAAGGAAATGGTAAGACCCCTCAGTGGGGGGGAAACATATAGGTATGGGGCTTAGTTTAAGGGAACATTGGAAAGAAGCTCTAAGATGTTTCTTTGCATATCAAATTTCTGCTTATTTATAACTTTGCCTCTAACTGCTTGAAATTTTGATTAAGCAACTTTCTCTGTGGAATGTTTGGAAAAAGTCTTTAAATAGAATCATTTGAGTCCTGGAATCAGTTCACATCAGATTTACTTTTAAACAATAATAGCATTCTTGAGGATAGTCATCACACAACTAAAATATTATGGGACACCAAATTACAAGCTTCTGGAATTCCATTTTTAAATATTCTTTTGTTAGCATTCTTTGAAGGATTTTGAATCCATTTGCTTTAAATTCCTTTCTTTTAGTTAGAGAAGGAGGGTGAATTAGACTGATTGTAGCCATGACTCTAAATTTCCTCACTTGAAGGTTTGCATGACCCTTTACAGTTACTGAAAAATATATTTTGTGGTTTGTTTTCTGAAGAATGGAGCACTTAAATGTTGTGTGTGTACTTTGGGAATTTGACAACAATGTAGTTTGTTGTCACAGCTGCTTTAGCTTTATTACAAGACATTTAAAAATCACATTTGAAAACAACAAAAATATTTGTGTCATTTATTTGTATGTGTGTTTTTTAACAAGTAAAAATATGACCCACGTTGGTAATTCTGTTTCTCACTGCTGTCTACCATTCTTGTGCTCCAAATTCTTGGAGTTTATTCCTTGTACAAACTTAATATCCTGACCATATGCCTTTGCTTTGGCTGTTTCTTCTCTTTGGAATCTCCCTCTTAACCATGGTCAAATCTTACTCGTCTTAAAGGACCACATATATTTAAAAAATTAATTCTCTCTTCATTGTAACTGAAGTAATTTCCTCTGAATTTCCTTTTGTATTGTCTTTTAAATACCTTATACTTTTTATCTTGTATTTATTTATGAATACATTTTATCTCCCCAATAAAACTATGGACTCTATGGGCAAATGACTTGTAATTTTGAGACTATTATGTTTAAATATATAGTACTTAAAATATGGGTATACTTTAGATGTTCAGTAAAAACAAAGAAACAAAAACCTATTGTATAAAGCAAAAGTTGAAAGGTACAGTTCTTGTCAGAGTATTAGTTTTGCTGATCTTCATTGTGCTGATAAGTGAGTAAACCTCTTAATTTCAAAGTGATAAGCAATTACAGATTACTTTCACCTTCAACAGTTTCTGTTCTGTGCTACCCTGTCAAGGAGAGGGTAGGGTCAGTCTGTCGCCTGGGATAAGGAGGAGGAGTGCAGCAAGCTCTTTTCAGGTCTGAGTGGATAGCAATACCAAGAATGGCAGGACAAGACATAGCATTTAGACTTCTGGATGGCATTCATGCTTCTGTGTTAGCTGTGATCCCTAATAATTTATAAATTCAAATGGTAATAGATATACCAGAAATCATAATTCTGTCCCCAAATAAGGATGACAGGAATTAGGCATGAGAGTTAGAATCCCATCCTCCTCTCTTAGGTTCAGCAAGCTGGAAGAAAAGACTGAGAAGGAGCAATTGGTCTTAAAGTTGGAGTACCCCACAGCACTGTCCAATGTCCTTGATTTCTTTTCTATCTTAACTCACTTTTTGGTCATCTCATCCAGTTACAAGGCTTTCAGTACCATCTATTAGACCAGTAACTCCCCAATTCAGGCCTTTCTCCCTAACTTGAGATCCAACTGCATATTTGACACCGCCATTTGAATATCTAACAGATATCTTAAACTTAATAGGTCCCAAAGTACAGTTCTAATTACTACCACTATCTCCCAGCCCCTACCTCAGCAACCTATGCTATTTCTACAGTCTTCTTACTCTCAGTTGATGACACTCCATCCTTCCTGTTCCTGAGACCAAACTCTTGGAGTCATCCTGATTCCCCTCTTTCTCTCACTCCACATCCAGTCTGTCAGGAAATTTTGTTGTCACTACCTCTAGATACACTTGCATTCCAACAGGTTCTCACTACCACTGTGGTTCCAGGCCATCATCATCTCGTAACAGATATTAGTGCATTGCCTTCTGAATTGGTCTCCTAGTGTTTGTTCCATTTAGTTACTAATTTGAAAAGAATTGATTATAGACTATTTTATTATGTCCATGACATGTGAAATCTCAATATTTTGAATAGCATCTTTTGGCAAAGAAAATATTCTTCTGCCTTGTTTGAGTTCTTCTCTGGCTGGATTCTGTGGTATTTGTAAATTTTTTTATTTTATTTTATTTTTATTTTTGGCTGTGTTGGGTCTTCGTTGCTGCACGCGGGCTTTCTCTAGTTGTGGCAAGCGGGGGCTGCTCTTCGTTGCAGTGCGTGGGCTTCTCATTGCAGTGGCTTCTCTTGTTGCAGAGCACAGGCTCTAGGTGTATGGGCTTTAGTAGTTGTGGCCCACAGGCTCTAGAGCACAGGCTCAGTAGTTGTGGCGCCTGGGCTTCATTGCTTCGCAGCATGTGGGATATTCCCGGACCAGGGCTCGAACCCGTGTCCCCTGCATTGGCAGGTGGATCCTTAACCACTGCGCCACCAGGGAAGCCCCGATTCTGTGGTATTTGTGCATGAGATACCCAAGAAGAAGCTTTTAAAAGACAGTGCGGGGGAGGATCTTCAAGATGGCGGAGGAGTAAGATGTGGAGATCACCTTCCTCCCCACAAATACATCAAAAATATATCTGCATGTAGAACAACTCCTACAGAACATCTGCTGAATGCTGGCAGAAGACCTCAGACTTCCCAAAAGGCAAGAAAATCCCCACGTACCTGGCTGTGAGGCTGACAGGGTCTTGGTGCTCCGGCTGGGTGTCAGGACTGAGCCTCTGAGGTAGGAGAGCCGAGTTCAGGACGTTGGACTACCAGAGACCTCCAGGCCCCATGTAATGTCAGTTGGTGAGAGCTCTCCCAGAGATCTCCATCTCAACGCTAAGACCCAGCTGCAGTCAATGACCAGCA
Organism: Tursiops truncatus; assembly: GCF_011762595.2. NCBI lineage: Eukaryota > Metazoa > Chordata > Mammalia > Artiodactyla > Delphinidae > Tursiops > Tursiops truncatus. The sequence goes on from NC_047038.1 coordinate 101,634,235, forward strand.
AGCTCCAGTGCTGGACACCCCATGCCAAACAACTAGCAAGACAGGAACACAACCCCACCCATTAGCAGAGAGGCTGCCTAAAATCATAATAAGGTCACAGACACCCCAAAACACACCACCAGATGTGGTTCTGCCCACCAGAAAGACAGGATCCAGCCTCATCCACCAGAACACAGGCACCAGTCCCCTCCACCAGGATGCTTACACAACCCACTGAACCAACCTCACCCACTGGAGGAAGACACCAAAAACAACAGGAACTACAAACCTGCAGCCTGTGAAAAGGAGAACCCAAACACAGTAAGTTAAGCAAAATGAGAAGACAGAGAAATACACAGTAGATGAAGGAGCAAGGTAAAAACCCACCAGACCAAACTAATGAAGAGGAAATAGGCAGTCTACCTGAAAAAGAATTCAGAGTAATGGTAGTAAAGATGATCCAAAATCTTAGAAATGGAATGCAGAAAATACAAGAAAGGTTTAACAAGGACCTAGAAGAGCTAAAGAGCAAACAGACAATGATGAACAACACAATAAATGAAATTAAAAATTCTCTAGAAGGAATCAGTAACAGAATAACTGAGGCAGAAGAATGGATAAGTGAGCTTGAAGATAAAACAGTGGAAATAACTACTGCAGAGCAGAATAAAGAAAGAAGAATGAAAAGAATTGAGGGCAGTCTCAGAGACCTCTGGGGCAGCAGTAAACGCACCAACGTTCGAATTATTGGGGTCCCAGAAGAAGAAGAGAAAAAGAAAGGGACTGAGAAAATATTTGAAGAGATTATAGTTGAAAACTTCCCTAATATGGGAAAGGAGATAGTAAATCAAGTCCAGGACGCACAGAGAGTCCCATACAGGATAAATCCAAGGAGAAGCACACCAAGACACATATTAATCAAACTATCAAAAATTAAATACAAAGAAAAAATATTAAAAGCAGCAAGGGAAAAGCAACAATAACATACAAGGGAATCCCCATAAGTTTAACAGCTGATCTTTCTGCAGAAACTCTGCAAGCCAGAAGGGACTGGCAGGACATATTTAAAGTGATGAAAGGGAAACACCTGCAACCAAGATTACTCTACCCAGCAAGGATCTCATTCAGATTTGACAGAGAAATTAAAACCTTTACAGACAAGCAAAATCTAAGAGAATTCAGCACCACCAAGCCAGCTTTACAACAAATGTTAAAGGAACTTCTCTAGGCAGGAAACACAAGAGAAGGAAAAGACCTACAAAAACAATCCTGAAACAATTAAGAAAATGGTAATAGGAGCATACATATTGATAATTACCTTAAATGTAAATGGATTAAATGCTCCAACCAAATGATATAGACTGGCTGAATGGATACAAACACAAGACCCATGTATATGGTGTCTACAAGAGACCCACTTGAGACCTAGGGACACATACCGTATGAAAGTGAGGGAATTGAAAAAGATATTCCATGCAAATGGAAATCAAAAGAAAGCTGGAGTAGCAATTCTCATATCAGACAAAATAGATTTTAAAATAAAGACTATTACAAGAGACAAAGAAGGACACTACATAATGATCAAGGGATCAATCCAAGAAGAAGATACAACAATTGTAAATATTTATGCACTCAACACAGGAGCACCTCAAAACATAAGGCAAATGCTAACAGCCATAAAAGGGGAAATCGACAGTAACACAATCATAGTAGGGGACTTTAACACCCCACTTTCACCAGTGGACAGATCATCCAAAATGAAAATAAATAAGGAAATACAAGCTTTAAATGACACATTAAACAAGATGGACTTAATGGATATTTATAGGACATTCCATCCAAAAACAACAGAATATACTTTTTTCTCAAGTGCTTATGACACATTCTCCAGGATAGATCATATCTTGGGTCACAAATCAAGCCTTGGTAAATTTTAAAAAATTGAAATCGTAGCATGTATCTTTTCTGACCACAGCGCTATGAGAGTAGATATCAATTACAGGAAAAAAACTAAAAACTACAAACACATGGAGGCTAAACAATACACTACTCAGTAACCAAGAGATCACTGAAGAAATCAAAGAGGAAATTAAAAAATACCTAGAAACAAATGACAATGAAAACACAATGACCCAAACCTAGAGGGAAGTTTATAGCAATAAAATCCTACCTCAAGAAACAAGAAAAATCTCAAGTAAAAGACAGTGTGTAAAGTGGCTGTGAAAGGCAATAGTATACCTAAGCTTAACAGCTATGATGATTCATTGATACATATTTTGCCATGAGAATTCTGAGTCATGTTCTTAGCAACCTGATGTGTGGTTGAGTAGGAATGTGAGGACCACTAGTCTGTAACTCGGCCTCAGGGCCACATAAGATATGCTGACTGATTAAAGGTGCATTCAAACACATTTTTCTTCCTTGACACAGTTGTTAAAGACATGTTTCAAATTCATAAGAATACAGGAGGACGTACAGTTGGCTTTTTACTCTTCAAAGGAGAAATGAATTTTAATAGTTTACTTTTTTTTCAGTGTAAGTCAAATTCTGATTATCAGAATCTTGACCATAGTTAGAGGTTAAAAAGTCAGAAAGGGGGCTTCCCTGGTGGCGCAGTGGTTGAGAGTCCGCCTGCTGATGCAGGGGACACGGGTTCGTGCCCCGGTCGGGGAAGATCCCACGTGCCGCGGAGCGGCTTGTCCCGTGAGCCATGGCCGCTGAGCCTGCGCGTCCGGAGCCTGTGCTCCACAATGGCAGAGGCCACAACAGTGAGAGCCCCGCGTACCGCAAAAAAAAAAAAAAAAAAAAAAAAAAAAGTCAGAAAGGATAGATGATTCACTTCTAATGAAAGTTGTTTTTAGGAAAGCATAGATACTGTATGTTTGATAAACTATTCTATAGACTTCTGTCAGTTTCTTACGATTTGACTTAGAGAGCAGTGTAACATATTCAGATTGAATAAGCATGGCATTGGTGGGCAACGGCCTTCTGTGACTTTCCTATAGAGATTTCTTGCGTCTGTAACTCAGTTTTATTTAACATTTACCTTCAAACCTATTTAATTTCCTTTTGAAATGGGAGGTCAAATAATATTCCTTCTAATAAGTCTGTATTGTTGAGCCCAATGTATAGCTTTACTTTTAGAGGAGGCCTGCTGAAATCTAAGGACTTTTTTTTTAATACTCTTAAACTGAGCTCTTAGGCACCCATAAAGACAAACATCAAAACATAGCAAAATTAGAGCCCACATTGATCACATTTGGTAGCACAGAGCTGCCTGAAATTCTACTGAAATAATGAATAAATGCATACAAGACTATATATATCTTGATGCAAAAAGGAGACTTTCGGGCTTCCCTGGTGGCGCAGTGGTTGAGAGTCTCCCTGTGAATGCAGGGGACACGGGTTTGAGCCCTGGTCTGGGAGGATCCCACATGCCGCGGAGCAACTAGGCCCATGAGCCACAACTACTGAGCCTGCGCGTCTGGAGCCTGTGCTCCGCAGAAGAGAGGCCGCGATAGTGAGAGGCCTGCGCACCACGATGAAGAGTGGCCCCCGCTTGCCACAACTAGAGAAAGCCCTCACACAGAAACGAAGACCCAACACAGCAAAAATAAATTAATTAATTAACAAACTCCTACCCCCAACATCTTCTTTAAAAAAAAAAAAAGGAGACTTTCATTGTAGTTGGAAACTAATTCTAAATCTGATGAATTTTCAAAGGAATTATTTTCTATCAGTTTCAGAACACTGTAGTCTAAATCAGAGAATGTTAACCTGGGGTCCATAAACAGCCTCTAAGGATATCCATGAACACCTATATATATATATATATATATATATATATATATATATATATTTGTTTATTTATTTATGGCTGCCTTCGGTCTTCGTTGTTGCACGCGGGCTTTCTCTAGTTGCGGCGAGTGGGGGCTACTCTTCGTTGCAGTGCACGGGCTTCTCATTGCAGTGGCTTCTACTGTTGTGGAGCATGGGCTCTGGGCACACGGGCTCAGTAGTTGTGGCTTGAAGGCCCTAGAGTGCAGGCTCAGTAGTTGTGGCTTAGTTGCTCCATGGTATGTGGGATATTCCCGGATCAGGGCTCGAACCCGTGTCCCCTGATTGGCAGGCAGATTCTTTACCACTGCACCACCAGGGAAGTCCCCAAACACCTTTTGTTTACAGGGTTTTATATTTATGGGCAGTTTTCTTGTAATGGTCTCTCAACCATAGTTTTTACCAAATCCTCAAAGGAATCCATGAACCACCCTCCACCCAACAAAATGTAAGAACTGTTGATTCTTATTCATATCTCTTTATCACTGTGATAAGTATTTGAACCAAGTATAGTCTCATGACTGACAATGAAAGTTCTCTATTTCTAGTTTCTAAGATCTGCCATCTAGTCTAAGTTTGAAAGACTAAGCCAAATCAAGGCATTGTTGTTAATAATGCTAGCAGTATTAGGTGTATGAAACCCACTCTCATTTTGTAGCATGTTGATTTGGTGTATGTAACTGCACATATATATGAATATGCTGGGGTATTCATTTATGTGATCTGTGATCCCTTAATTTTAAGCATTTATCTTTCTTTTTTCTTTTCATTCTGTATGGTTACAAACCAGTAAGCATAGCTGATCCTGCTGCCCTTGGCTTCATCATTTCTCCATGGTCTCTGCTATTGCTGCCATCTGGTAGCGTGTCATTTACAGATGAAAATATTTCCAGTCAGGATCTTCGAGCATTCACTGCACCAGAGGTTCTTCAAAATCAATCACTAACTTCTCTCTCCGATGTTGAAAAGGTAACATTAAGTCTTTTTTGCTTTATTTTGTTTTTTGTTTTGGTGGGGGTAGGAAAAGTAGACACTGGGCTACCTTCAACCCTCTGAAAAACATCCATTGAATTTAAAATGATCATGTAATCACTTATGTGTGGAATCTAAAAAGTACAACAAATTAGTGAATATAACAAAAAAGAATCAAACTCACAGATACAGAGAACAAATTGGTAGTTACCAGTGGGGAGAGGGAAAGGGAGAGGGGAGTAAGAGGTGCAAACTATTAGGTATAAAATAGGCTACAACATGAGGAATATAGCCAAATATTTTATAATAACTATAAATGGAGCCTAACCTTTGAAAATTGTGAATCACTGTATTGTACACCTGTAACTTATGTAATATTGTACAGTAATTATACTTCAATTAAAAAATAAAATGATCATGTATTCCAAGAAGTTCATATTTAAAAATTCAAACTAGTTTTATAAAAATGTATGGATCTAAGAAAAAATATGGAAAAAATGTGAGCCATTATTAATTCATGTTTTAAAATACTTATTAAATGCCTGCTCTGTATAAAACACTGTGCTTGGGAGGAAGATACAAAAATAACTGGACCTTTCTTCCTTCCTTCCTTCCTTCCTCCCTCCCTTCCTCCCTCCTTCCTTCCTTCCTTCCTTCCTTCCTTCCCTCCCTCCCTTCCCTCCCTCCCTCACTTCTTTCCTACTTCCCTCCTTCCTTCTCTCTTTCCTTCTCTTTTTTTCTTTCTCTCTCTCTTAGTATTTGTCAACTTGATGTTTTTACAGTAGCAACTATCTGGTTAATGTTTTTTTATTAATTAAATAGATCTTCTAGTACATTTATAGCCTTTTTTGTGTGTTTTTCTAGGATGCTTAAAGAATTTTAAGATTTATTTTTCAGTCTTTGTATTTTATGTCAACACTTTCTCATGTGGAAAATATTTTAAAAATTTGTTAATGATTCTATATATATACATATATGTATATCTATAATATAAGGCAAATTGAAATGAATGCTATATAGAGGGATAAAGTAGTTTGGAAGTTTCGAAGAGAAGCAATTTCTAATTTAGAATGATACCGCAGAGAAGGTAGCATTTGTGTTGAGCTACAAAGAGTGAGTAGAATTTAGAAAATTGAAAATAGGTAGAAGTGGGGATTCCCCTCAGGGTTGCTATGATGTGTAATGCTAAGGGGTAGGAAATTGTCCACTGTGATAGAGGAATGTTTGGTCAGGGCAGTAGCAGGGCTGGCTGGGCTGTAGCATTAGCTACCTGGAAGGCTGTGGTTAAGGGGAGACTATAGGTCAGAATGAAGAACACTTTGAATACCAGAACTTGAGACTTTCTTCTGGGGCATATTTTTAGGAGAGTGATATGATATAATTTGTTATTTCAGAGGGTAGGTTTGATGAAAGTGGATAAGTAGGTGAGATAAAAGATTATGTAAGAATCTAACTGGAACACTTTAATAATCTAGGGGAAAGATCTAAAAATCGTGCAATGCCTTGGAACTATAGAGGTGAGGATAGTGGGGTTATAGTGGAAGAAAACCTGACAGAGTTTCAACAGTTGATTTCATGAAACAAGGAAGATGGAAATGTTTTTGATAGGAATATCCAGTCTGAGGATGGTAATGCCATTAACATCAGAAGATCTAATTGCATTGTCAAGGCTATGAAAAGAAATTTTGGAACAACTATATATATTGTGTGTAGTAAGCTGTGATAATTTAGATAGGGAACTTCGGAGAATTCAGAATTTGCAATGAATATCATTTCCCATAATCAATGCATATAGGTTCAAAAATTAACCTAATAATTTCCTAATAGTAAAATTGTGAAATCAAAAAGTATGTGCATTTAAATTTTTGACATATCGTTGACCCTTGAACAATGCCAGTTTGAACTGCATGGGCCCACTTACTCAGTTAAGTACAGATTCCTTAACAAAACATAGAAAACCTCTCCAGAGTCTGATTCCAACCATATTTCAACTCCTCTTTCAGAGTCACAAGTTGTAGTCAGTGATTATTAAACAGGTCTTATGCTTTGTGGCTTCACTCTTTTTTTTTTACATCTTTATTGGAGTATAATAGCTTTACAATGGTGTGTTAGTTTCTGCTGTATAACAAAGTGAATCAGTTATACATATACATATGTTCCCATATCTCTTCCCTCTTGCGTCTCCCTCCCTCCCACCCTCCCTATCCCATCTCTCTAGGTGGTCACAAAGCACCGAGCTGATCTCCCTGTGCTATGCAGCTGCTTCCCACTAGCTATCTATTTTACATTTGCTAGTGTATATATGTCCATGCCACTCCCTCACTTTGTCACAGCTGACCTTTCCCCCTCCCCATATCCTCAAGTCCATTTTCTAGTAGGTCTGTGTTTTTATTACTGTCTTACCCCTAGGTTCTTCATGACATTTTTTTTTCTTAAATTCCATATATATGTGTTACCATACTGCATTTGTCTTTCTCTTTCCGACTTACTTCACTCTGTATGACAGACTCTAGGTCCATCCACCTCATTACAAATATCTCAATTTCGTTTCTTTTTATGGCTGAGTAATATTCCATTGTATATATTTGCCACATCTTCTTTATCCATTCATCCGATGATGGACACTTAGGCTGTTTCCATCTCCTGGCTATTGTAAATAGAGCTGCAATGAACATTTTGGTACATGACTCTTTTTGAATTATGGTTTTCTCAGGGTATATGCCAAGTAGTGGGATTGCTGGGTCATATGGTAGTTCTATTTGTAGTTTTTTAAGGAACCTCCATACTGTTCTCCATAGTGGCTGTACCAATTCACATTCCCACCAGCAGTGCAAGAGTGTTCCCTTTTCTCCACACCCTCTCCATCATTTATTGTTTCTAGATTTTTTGATGATGGCCATTCTGACCAGTGTGAGATGATATCTCATTGTAGTTTTGATTTGCATTTCTCTAATGATTAATGATGTTGAGCATTCTTTCATGTGTTTGTTGGGAGTCTGTATATCTTCTTTGGAGAAATGTCTATTTAGGTCTTCTGCCCATTTTTGGATTGGGCTGCTTGTTTTTTTGTTATTGAGCTGCATGAGCTGCTTCTAAATTTTGGAGATTAATCCCTTGTCAGTTGCTTCATTTGCAAATATTTTCTCACATTCTGAGGACTGTCTTTTGGTCTTCTTTATGGTTTCCTTTGCTGTGCAAAAGCTTTGAAGTTTCATTAGGTCCCATTTGTTTATTTTTGTTTTTATTTCCATTTCTCTAGGAGGTGGGTCAAAAAGGATCTTGCTGTGATTTATGTCATAGAGTGTTCTGCCTATGTTTTCCTCTAAGAGTTTGATAGTGTCTGGCCTTACATTTAGGTCTTTAATCCATTTTGAGCTTATTTTTGTGTATGGTGTTAGGGAGTGATCTAATCTCATACTTTTACATGTATCTGTCCAGTTTTCCCAGCACCACTTATTGAAGAGGCTGTCCTTTCTCCACTGTACATTCCTGCCTCCTTTATCAAAGATAAGGTGCCCATATGTGCGTGGGTTTATCTCTGGGCTTTCTATCCTGTTCCATTGATCTATATTTCTGTCGTTGTGCCAGTACCATACTGTCTTGATTACTGTAACTTTGTAGTATAGTCTGAAGTCAGGGAGCCTGATTCCTCCAGCTCCGTTTTTCGTTCTCAAGATTGCTTTGGCTATTCGGGGTCTTTTGTGTTTCCATACAAATTGTGAAATTTTTTGTTCTACTTCTGTGAAAAATGCCAGTGGTAGTTTGATAGGGATTGCATTGAATCTGTAGATTGCTTTGGGTAGTAGAGTCATTTTCACAATGTTGATTCTTCCAATCCAAGAAGATGGTATATCTCTCCATCTATTTGTATCATCTTTAATTTCTTTCATCAGTGTCTTGTAATTTTTTGCATAGAGGTCTTTTGTCTCCTTAGGTAGGTTTATTCCTAGATATTTTATTGTTTTTGTTGCAATGGTAAATGTGTGTGTTTTCTTGATTTCACTTTCAGATTTTTCATCATTAGTGTATAGGAATGCCAGAGATTTCTGTGCATTAATTTTGTATCCTGCTACTTTATTTACCAAATTCATTGATTAGCTCTAGTAGTTTTCTCATAGCATCTTTAGGATTCTCTATGTATAGTATCATGTCATCTGCAAACAGTGACAGTTTTACTTCTTCTTTTCTGATTTGGATTCCTTTTATTTCCTTTTCTTCTCTGATTGCTGTCGCTAAAACTTCCAAAACTATGTTGAATAAGAGTGGTGAGAGGGGCAACCTAGTCTTGTTCCTGATATTAGTGGAAATGCTTTCAGTTTTTCACCAATGAGGACGATGTTTGCTGTGGGTTTGTCATATATGGCCTCTATTATGTTGAGGAAAGTTCCCTCTATGCCTACTTTCTGCAGGGTTTTTATCATAATGGATGTTGAATTTTGTCAAAAGCTTTCTCTGCATCTATTGAGATGACCATATGGTTTTTCTCCTTCAATTTGTTAATATGGTGTATCACATTGATTGATTTGCGTATATTGAAGAATCCTTGCATTCCTGGAATAAACCCACTTGATCATGGTGTATGATCCTTTTCATGTGCTGTTGGATTCTGTTTGCTAGTATTTTGTTGAGGAGTTTTGCATCTATGTTCATCAGTGATATTGGCCTGTAGTTTTGTTTCTTTGTGACATCCTTGTCTGGTTTTGGTATCAGGGTGATGGTGGCCTCGTAGAATGAGTTTGGGAGTGTTCCTCCCTCTGCTATATTTTGGAAGAGTTTGAGAAGGATAGGTTTTAGCTCCTCTAAATGTTTGATAGAATTCGCCTGTGAAGCCATCTGGTCTTGGGCTTTTGTTTGTTGGAAGATTTTTAATAACAGTTTCAATTTCAGTGCTTGTGATTGGTCTGTTCATATTTTCATTTCTTCCTGATTCAGTCTTGGCAGGTTGTGCATTTCTAAGAATTTGTCCATTTCTTCCAGATTGTCCATTTTATTGGCATAGAGTTGCTTGTAGTAATCTCTTATGATCTTTTGTATTTCTGCAGTGTCAGTTGTTACTTCTCCTTTTTCACTTCTAATTCTATTGACCTGAGTCTTCTCCCTTTTTTTCTTGATGAGTCTGGCTAATGGTTTAGCAATTTTGTTTATCCTCTCAAAGAACCAGCTTTTAGTTTTGTTGATCTTTGCTATCGTTTCCTTCATTTCTTTTTCATTTATTTCTGATCTGATTTTTATGATTTCTTTCCTTCTGCTAACTTTGGGGTTTTTTTGTTCTTCTTTCTCTAATTGCTTGAGGTGCAAGGTTAGGTTGTTTATTTGAGATGTTTCCTGTTTCTTAAGGTAGGATTGTGTTGCTATAAACTTCCCTCTTAGAACTGCTTTTGCTACATCCTATAGGTTTTGGGTCGTCGTGTCTCCATTGTCATTTGTTTCTAGGTATTTTTTGATTTCCTCTTTGATTGCTTCAGTGATCATTTCGTTATTAAGTAGTGTATTGTTTAGCCTCCACGTGTTTGTATTTTTTACAGATCTTTTCCTGTAATTGATATCTAGTCTCATAGCGTTGTGGTCGGAAAAGATACTTGATACAATTTCAATTTTCTTAAATTTACCAAGGCTTGATTTGTGACCCAAGATATGATCTATCCTGGAGAATGTTCCATGAGCACTTGAGGAAAATGTGTATTCTGTTGTTTTTGGATGGAATGTCCTATAAATATCAATTAAGTCCATCTTGTTTAATGTATCATTTAAAGCTTGTGTTTCCTTATTTATTTTCATTTTGGATGATCTGTCCACTGGTGAAAGTGGGGTGTTAAAGTCCCCTACTATGAATGTGTTACTGTCGATTTCCCCTTTTATGGCTGTCAGTATTTGCCTTATGTATTGAGGTGCTCCTATGTTGGGTGCATAAATATTTACAATTGTTATATCTTCTTCTTGGATCGATCCCTTGATCATTATGTAGTGTCCTTCTTTGTCTCTTTTAATAGTCCTTATTTTAAAGTCTATTTTGTCTGATATGAGAATTGCTACTCCAGCTTTCTTTTGGTCCATTTGCATGGAATATCTTTTTTCATCCCCTCACATTCAGTCTGTATGTGTCCCTAGGTGTGAAGTGGGTCTCTTATAGACAGTATATATATGGGTCTTGTTTTTGTATCCATTCAGGCAGTCTGTGTCTTTTGGTGTGAGCATTTAATCCATTTACATTTAAGGTAATTATCGATATGTATGTTCCTATTCCCATTTTCTTAATTGTTTTGGGTTTGTTATTGTAGGTCTTTTCCTTCTCTTGTGTTTCTTGCCTAGAGAAGGTCCTTTAGCATTTGTTGTAAAGCTGGTTTGGTGATGCTGAACTCTCTCAGCTTTTGCTTGTCTGTAAATGTTTTAATTTCTCCATCAAATCTGAATGAGATCCTTGCTGGGTAGAGTAATCTTGGTTGTAGGTTTTTCTCCTTCGTCTCTTTGAATATGTCCTGTCATTCCCTTCTGGCTTGCAGAGTTTCTGCTGAGAGATCAGCTGTTAACCTTATGGGGATTCCCTTGTGTGTTATTTGTTGTTTTTTCCTTGCTGTTTTTAATATGTTTTCTTTGTATTTAATTTTTGACAGTTTGATTAATATGTGTCTTGGCGTGTTTCTCCTTGGATTTATCCTATATGGGACTCTGTGCTTCCTGGACTTGATTGACTATTTCCTTTCCCATATTAGGGAGGTTTCAACTATAATCTCTTCAAATATTTTCTGTGTCCCTTTGTTTTTCTCTTCTTCTTCTGGAACCCCTACAATTCGAATGTTGGTGCGTTTAATGTTGTCCCAGAGGTCTCAGAGTGTCCTCAGTTCTTTTCATTCTTTTTTCTTTATTCTGCTCTGCAGTAGTTATTTCCACTATTTTATCTTCCCGGTCACTTATCCGTTCTCTTTCAGTTATTCTGCTATTGATCCCTTCTAGAGTATTTTTAATTTCATTTATTGTGTTGTTCATCGTTGCTTGTTTCATCTTTAGTTCTTCTAGGTCCTTGTTAAATGTTTCTTGCATTTTGTCTATTCTATTTCCAAGATTTTGGATCATCTTTACTATCATTATTCTGAATTCTTTTTCAGGTAGACTGCCTATTTCCTCTTCATTTGTTAGGTCTGGTGCATTTTTATCTTGCTCCTTCATGTGCTGTGTGTTTTTCCGTCTTCTCATTTTGCTTATCTTACTGTGTTTGGGGTCTCCTTTTTGCAGGCTGCAGGTTCGTAGTTCCTGTTGTCTTTGGTGTCTGTCCCCAGTGGCTAAAGTTGGTTCAGTGGGTTGTGTGGGCTTCCTGGTGGAGGGGACTGGTGCCTGTGTTGTGGTGGATGAGGCTGGATCTTGTCTTTCTGGTGGGCTGGTCCACGTCTGGTGGTGTGTTTTGGGTTATCTGTGGACTTACTATGATTTTAGGCCGCCTCTCTGCTAATGGGTGGGGTTGTGTTCCTGTCTTGCTTGTTGTTTGGCATAGGGTGTCCAGCACTTTAGCTTGCTGGTCGTTGAGTGAAGCTTGGTGTTGGTGTTGAGATGGAGATCTCTGGGAGATTTTTGCCATTTGATATTACGTGGAGCTGGGAGGTCTCTTGTGGACCAGTATCCTGAAATTGGCTCTCCCACCTCAGAGGCACAGCACTGACTCCTGGCTGCAGCACCAAGAGCATTTCATCCACACGGCTCAGAATAAAAGGGAGATAAAATAGAATGAATGAAAGGAAGAGGATAAAAGAAAATAAAATATAGTAAGGTAAAATAAAATAAAGTTATTAAAATAAAAAAGTAATTATTAAGAAAAAAAATTTTTTTAAGTTAAAAAAAACAACAACGGATGGATAGAACCCTAGGACAAATGGTGAAAGCAAAGCTATACTGACAAAATCTCACACAGAAGCATACACATACACACTCACAAAAAGAGGAAAAGGGGAAAATATAATAAATCTTGCTCTCAAAGTCCATCTCCTCAATTTGGGATGATTCGTTGTCTATTCATGTATTCCACAGATGCAGGGTACATCAAGTTGATTGTGGAGATTTAATCCGCTGCTTCTGAGGCTGCTGGGAGAGATTTCCCTTTCTCTTCTTTGTTCGCACAGCTCCCGGCGTTCAGCTTTGGATTTGGCCCCGCCCCTGCGTGTAGGTCGCCGGAGGGCGTCTCTTCTTTTCTCAGACAGGACGGGGTTAAAGGAGCCGCTGATTCAGGGGCTCTGGCTCACTCAGACCATGGGGAGGGAGGTGTAGGGAGTGTGGGGTGAGCCTGCGGCGGCAGAGGCCGGCGTGATGTTGCACCAGCCTGAGGCACGCCGTACTTTCTCCCGAGGAAGTTGTCCCTGGATCCCGGGACCCTGGCAGTGGCGGGCTGCACAGGCTCCCTGGAAGGGAGGTGTGGAGAGTGACCTGTGCTCACACACAGCCTTCTTGGTGGCGGCAGCAGCAGCCTTAGTGTCTCATGCCCGTCTCTAGCCGCAGCTCGCGCCCGTGTCTGGAGCTCCTTTAAGCAGCGCTCTTAATCCACTCTCCTCGCGCACCAGGAAACAAAGAGGGAAGCTGGCTTCACTCTTTTGTATAACAGTGCTCTTCTGCATTTCTACATGTCCACATCCTATGTACCAAGCATTCTTTCAATCAGCATCTATTGAGAACTTATATATTCTACAGTATATTAGGCCATAGGGTTACAAAGATGAGTAAGAAATAGTTCTGGGACTTCCTTGGTGGCGCAGTGGTTAAGAATCTGCCTGCCAATGCAGGGGACACAGGTTCGAACCCTGGTCCGGGAAGATCCCACATGCCGTGGAGCAACTAAGCCCGTGTGCCACAACTACTGAGCCTGAGCTCTAGAGCCCATGTTCCGCAGCAAGAGAAGCCACCGCAATGAGAAGCCTGCATACCGCAACGAACAGTAGCCCCTCCTCGGCACCCGCATGCAGCATTGAAGACCCAATGCAGCCAAAAATAAATAAATACATTTTTAAAAAAAGAAAGAAATAGTCCTTAACCTCAAAGGGCCAGCAGTGTAATGGACAGATAGACAAAAAGAAATTAATAATAATAGTAATGGAAATATGTACAGTAATAGTAGATCTGTACAAAATATTAAGAGAACACAGAGAGGGGACACATAACCTACATTCAAACCTCAGCTTAAGCTCCCCCTGCTTTAAATTTCTTCTATAATCAGAAGTAATCTTGTCCTTTTGAATTTCCTTAGCACAGATGTACCACTTCTACTTTGTTTAATAGATGCATACATATATATTCATATAGTTTTCTTCTTAGAGTTCTGATTCTAGGAAAGGTACAACAGATTAAAGCCGTGGTTTTGAATCAGAGGCTGCTTTATCTTCCAGTGGACAGTTGGCAATGTCTTGAGACATTTTTAGTTGTCATAACCGGTGGGAGGGCAGGGGGAAGAGGAGGAAGGTAGTTCTACTGGCATCTAGTGAGTAGAGGCCAGGGGTACTACTGTTATCCTACACAGGATAAATATCCACAGACTGCTGTCCACAGCAAAGATCCCAAATGTCAGTAGTACAGAGGAGTATAAGCCCTGGTTTAGAGGTCAAGAATATGGCTCTGGAGCCAGAATTTGAATCCCGCCCCTAGCACTTAACTACCTGTGTGACCTTGGACAAAAGTTACTTTCTCTCTCTGTAGTTATTGAATAAGCTGAAGTATAAACTGTAAGGTTGACACACAGTAAACATTATGTACATGCTTGCTGTTGATATTCTTATGTATTAGTATATGGTAGTATTATTGATCCAGAATGAGATATTTATATTTTACCACAATCCCGAGCTTAGTGACTTTCAGAAAAAATGTTGAACGACTAAATGGATAGTTAATTAGCTCTTCTATAAATGGTATCTTCTAGAACCAGTTCCTTTATCGTTTAACCCTGTGTATGAATCATCATTATCAAAAGCAGCCACTTCTACAAGAAACCATCCTGGTTTGCTATTACACTAAGGGAAAGGAATAGATTTTCTCTGTACTATCTATCAGGAACAGATAGGTACAGAGATCTTTGATACAAATAGGGCCTTGGCAAAGATCACAAAGCAAAAAATTCCCTTGGAAGCTAAATAAATATGCAGTAGAACTAAGAGGCAGATCAAAACCTTTTTTAAAAAAAAAACTTCTAATGCCTGACTTCTTTTAATATGGGCCATCGTATTCTCCTTTTTTTCTGCTTATGTAAAAACCAAAGAAACATATGAAGGCCAAATACTTGCCTGTTTTTGAATAATCACTCCTTGTATGACCTTCTCCTTTCCATATAATGACTGTAACTAAACTATAACCCATTCATTGCTATTTATCAACCAGGTGAACTAAGGGCTCTCAGTGGTATTGCAGCGTTACTGTGTTAATTTAGTTACACCGTAGTATCACTGATCTTCTTTCTGCCTGTATCTTTTCAGGTTGCATCAACAGTAAAAACTCTTAGCTTATGAATAATGTATATGGAAGTATTATCCATATTTACTTTACAGATTATTTTGGAATAAATGTAAAAGTAAAGCATTTTTCTTTGTATACTGTACAAACTTTTTCTCAAATATTAATAATATTTCTCTAATATTAGATACCAGATATTATTATACATTAACAAAGATCTGATGTACCTAGAGTTATTTATTTAACAAAATTTTAAATGATTTTTAAAATATTAAAAATTTTGAACCCATAAAGCACTATCCTAATAAAATAGCAACTATCATTTCTGCATGTTTTTTCTATATATAGATATTTCATATCTATATGTATCAAGCAGAGGTCTCCAGAGAAACCGGATCAATAGGATATGTGTGTTTGTGTGTGTGTGTATATAAAGAGAGTCTTATTAGCTCATGTAATTATGGAGGCAGACAAGTCCCAAGATCTCCAAGGTGAGCCAGCAAGCTGGAGACCCAGGAGAGCCAATGGTGTAGTTCTGGTCTGAGAACCAGGTGAACTGAGGGTGTAGTTCCACAATGAAGGCCAACAGGCTCAGGACCCAGGAAGAGCTGGTATTTCGGATCAAATCCAAAGGCAAGAAAAAGTTGATGTCCTAGTTTGAAGGCAGTCAGACAGAAAGTTCTTTCTTACCTGGGGGTGGGTAAACTATTTTGTTCTATTCAGGCCTTCAAATAATTGGATAAGGACCACCTATATTGGGGAGAGCAGTCTGCATCCAAAAACACTCTCACAGAAACACCCAGAATAATGTTTGACCAAATATCTACGCATCCCATGGTACAGTCGACACATAAAATTAATCATTATACTATATACATAAATGATCAACAGATGTATATTTTTATAACCTAGTTTTAAAAATGATGTTAATAATTTTATATAGTCTTGTATAAAAATTATTAAAATAAAATAACTCAATTAGCCTCCTGACAAGTAAATGTAGTAAAGAATCTTAAAATACTACCAGTATCTCAAAGGATCACAAATCAAAATTAATATATTAAGAGAAATATATTTGAGTATGCAGTTAGTCATTTTTGCTAAAGTTATGAAAAATGTTTTTCATATATGAGACTCTTTGAAAACGTGTTCCCATGTGAGGTTCTTTGAATTCTAAACAGAAATATGATACAAATAGCCTACATCATGCTGCCTTGAACTTTATGCACATTTAATTGAATTCAGTAGGCATGTATTGAATATCTATTATGTAAAAGTTCTGTGTTAACTGCTAAGAGGGATATTAAGATGTGTTAAAAAGGCTTTCTCAAGGAAGACAAACAAGGACACATCTTAACTATGTTACAGGTAGTATTAGTTAACTGTTTCATTAGAGATACAAATGAAATAATAACTATCATATAAGAGAGAATGCTTTATCCTGTTTGAGAAGATTTGTATAGCATACATAATAGATAACATCATCTCTGGACTATATCAATAATGGGTGGAACTTTTATTGACAGATGAAAAAAGAAATAAATTCTTGGTAGGAAGAACTGCTCAAGAAGCGCTGGGAAAGAGAAAGATTTATTTTGCCAACAGAGAATTATATAGTAGTTCTGAAGTGTTACGTGTAATAGAGCAAGGAGTGATAATTGAAGGAAAACTTAAAAACCTGGAAATGGAGCTAGAGGCAGGTCAGAGTGAGCCTTGCATATCATCATAAAGAATTTGGATTTTGGGGGCTTCCCTGGTGGCGCAGTGGTTGAGAGTCCGCCTGCCGATGCAGGGGACACGGGTTTGTGCCCCGGTCCGGGAAGATCCCACATGCCATGGAGCGGCTGGGCCCGTGAGCCATGGCCGCTGAGCCTGCGCGTCCGGAGCCTGTGCCCCGCAACGGGAGAGGCCATAACAGTGAGAGGCCCGCGTACCACAAAAAAAAAGAATTTGGATTTTTGATAATTGGGAGCCATAAAAATATTTGAAAAGAGGAACAACTAATATGTAACTTAGGAATAATTTAGGAGGCAATACTAGGAATAGATTAAAATGCTGTGAGATTGTAAGGATACCCGGTTGTATTTGTATTTACCTCACCTATATCTAAAGAGGATTTGAGACAGTTTGTATAATTAAAAAATACAGGTGTGAAAATAAGGGCAAAATGAAAAGAAAAAATAAAGACAAGAAAATAAGATGGCCCTGGAGTAAGATTGGTGCAAAAAAATGCTCGTGGTAAGATTATTCAGTACTGGTGGAGATGGGCTAAAAGTCTAGCTCTGAAATCACTTAACAGGAGAACTAGAAAATGATTACTTATAAGGATTAACTGTCCTCACTTCAGGCTGATAATCTTGCTCCCTGTTTCACAGGGGAAAAATAGTAGAAGCGATCAGGAGACTTCTCCCAAGATCCCACAACTGGACTACCTACATAAATTTTCATATTCTTTGCTTCCCTGCTTCAGAAGAACTGTGACAGAGGTGTCAAGCCAACTCCCTTGTGCATTAGCTTCCACTTCCTCCCGCTTACTCAGCAGTGTTCTCCCAACAGTCTCCTCTCTCTCCTGCAGTTCCAGTTTTCCCTGTTGGATCATTCCTACCAGCATAAAAATATGTTGTCCTTTTTTCAGTCTTTAAGAAGCAAACAGACAATGAAAAAGGAATCTTTTCTGACCCAACTTTTTTCTCTATCTACTGCTACCCCATCCATTCTTAGTAAGAAAAATGCTAATCAAAACTGCAATGAGATTTTTTTTCTCTCTTCAGTTTGGTAAAAATCTAAATCTTCATAACACATTCTATGAATAAGGCTTGTGAAAAAATCATATGTTGCTGGTAGAAATGCAAAATGATAAAACATCTGTGGGGAAAATCTGACAAAATGTATCAAAACTATAGATGATTTACTCTTTTATTCATAATCTAGGAGAGTCAGTTCAAGAGGAATACCTGCATGTACAAAATGACATCACAAGGCTGTTTGCTAAAACATTATTTATAATAGCAAAAGTTTAGGAAAATTCTAATTGCCCATTAATAACAGATCAGTTAAGTAAACAATGCTATAGCCACAAAATGGAGTTCTATGCAGCAGTAAAAAGAATGAGATCTATAAACATTGATATGGAAATGCCTGTCTTGTTAAATTAAAACTGCAAGGTGTCGAGTAATTTTTTAAATTTCTGACCTTTTGTAAAAGAAGGGGAAAGTAAGACTATTCATATTTGCTTGAGCTTTCATAAAGAAACTTTAAGTAAGAACTAATAAAAATGATTACTCATAGCAGACAGTCTAGAAAGTTGAGGGGGGAAAAAAAAAGTCTGTTCTGATCATTTCCAGTCTTATTTTCTGTTTTAAGCTCTCACATACTTTAATGCAAAATATGAAATGATGATTTTCTCAAATCATGTGTTGCACTTTCTTTGGAGCAAAGTCATGAATATATAGTACTTGCTAAATTAAGTTTTTACATAAAATGATTTTTTTTTAAATTCTGTTCCTAGATCCATATTTATTCTCTTGGAATGACATTGTATTGGGGGGCTGATCATGAAGTACCTCAGAGCCAAGTAAGTCAAGTTGTCACATTTGTACAACTTTACACTTTTTAAGAAGTTCTTTGTATTTATGTGTTCTACAGTGTGTTGTCAGGCACACCAGTGTTTCTACACTGGTTGTTCACATTAATAATGTCACACTCTCAGAATGAAATAATAAAGTACTAAAGAAATTATTTTTCTTAGACTGTTCTTAGAATTATAGCAGTCACTACCTGTTTCAACAGTTCACTCTGTGAAATATAGTAGCCTCTTCAAAATTATAGCGAGAGAAATGGGAGTCCACTTTATTTCTTTTAATTTAATGACTGATAAAGGGGGCTTGTAAATTTCTTTGATGATTCATTCTTGAACAGAAAGTGATAACCTTTTTTGATGCAAAAACTGTAGGAATAATAGTAGCTCTAACTATGTCTCAGAGTTTTACTTCATTACTTTTTCTCTTGTCACTTCAAAATCATACTTCACTACTCCTGCAGCAGCAGACACAGATATTAAAGTAACACTTTGTGGGGCCTTAGGCTCTGATGATCATTGGGCTGCTTCTAGTCTTTATTTTCTAAAATAACTGATCTCTTGAAGACACAATAGTAAACATAGTAATAAATATAATCAAAAATTTAAAAATAACTGTATTTCATCAAAGATGTAGCATACAGAATTGTGTCATTTTAGGCATTTAGAACTCCAAACAA
Organism: Tursiops truncatus; assembly: GCF_011762595.2. Taxonomy (NCBI): domain Eukaryota; kingdom Metazoa; phylum Chordata; class Mammalia; order Artiodactyla; family Delphinidae; genus Tursiops; species Tursiops truncatus. Next base: position 101,653,696 of record NC_047038.1, read on the forward strand.
AAGTAACTGTGTTTTTGGTTTTTTTTTTTTTTTAATCAAATTAAGAAGCAGTAAGTATTTTAGGCTTATATTCTAAAATTCAGACATCTTAAGATCAATGAAAAACGAATGATAGTCTTCAACTTGGTTTGGTTTCATTTTACATCATGAAAAATACTATATATTTACTTTCCTCAGTTTCAATTCTATAAATATAAATGAGAAACTTAAATTATTACTGGAAATAATAGGGTCATTTTATAGAACCTAACTTACATGTAAAATGTGATCACAGCCTATAATTTAACACTTTCTCTTTTCTGGTAACTGAAAATAAAGTCAGTGTATCTATAATGTGTAAATTGGATGGGAAGTATAAACATTTACTTCTATTTCACTGTCAGATATCATAACTGTTTTGGAAATATTTAATATTAATTCAGAAGTATTTATTAAGCACCTACCTTATGTCAGACACTGTACCAGACACTAGGAATATAATGTTCCATGTCTGTGGAGTCCTATCACAGGTACAGACAACCAAAATAACCAGTTACAACACAATGTGACAAATGCTATGTTAGGGAAAATGGAGGGTGCTATGGAAAACCAAGCGTTGGAGCCTCTAACTAGACTTGGAGGGTTAGAATAGGTTTATTAAAGGACATTGCTGCTAAGCTGAGCTCTAAAAGATGAAATATAATACCCAAATGGATGAGAAGTGGAAGGGAAGGGTCACAGGTAAAGCATATGTTTAAACCAAAGTGGATGTACCAGTTCAAACTCCCATAAGCAATGCTTTTCTCCTCACCACTACTTCGTATTATCAGTCCTTTATTTTAACCATTCTACTGAGTATATATATAGTGACTTCTTTCTGTGGTTTTAATTTGCATTTCTTGGTATGATTATTGGACATTTAGATATAATATTCTATAAATTATGTCAACTAATTAAAAAAAACTCACATTTTGGCTTCTGTTTCACCAGCATAATGACAACTTATATTTAAATGACCTTGAGTCATTGCAGTATTTGAAATCTCTTCTAAGTTATCATGAGTGTCAAATTACATTAAATATATATCAAATATATTCCTTTTTTGAAATGTTAGGAAATTGTTTATTCCCCCCAAGTAGTGTATATATATAAACTGCTTACCAAAATACTTGGATAACCAAAACATTCCATTTCTTAATCATACCAAAACACCTCAGAGTTTTTCTATAATACCTCCTACCTTAGGAGATGTCTGTTAACCAACTTCTGCTAATAAAATTTTTGGATTATAAAAATGTAAAATGCAGTCAAATATACATGCTACTAGGTAAGAAATTTATTTCCTCCAGGTGTGTTTGGTGTGGTTCCTGTGACCCTTGGAATGGTTTCTCTCATGTTAGTTAGATTTACTCACACTTGCCAACATTACCTTTTCTTTCTTTGTATGCAGCCTATCAAGCTTGGAGATCATCTCAACAGTATACTGCTTGGAATGTGTGAGGACGTTGTTTATGCTCGGGTTTCTGTTCGGACTGTCCTGGACGCTTGCAGTGCCCACATTAGGAATAGCAATTGTGCACCCTCATTTTCCTACGTGAAGCAGTTGGTAAAACTGGTTCTGGGAAATCTTTCTGGGGTAAGCCACAGTTCCAATTGGTTCCTATAGTCATACTTTAAAATTTAGTAGCATTTCACAAAATTTTCTTTAAATGTGGATAGCATTTTCTCAGTGAAGACTAGGAACAGGAGATTGAATTTCAGGTTCTAATGTTAATTGTTTATTTGAAACAGTACTTAAAAATCTAGAAACCCATTGCAATAATTTAGTCTCCTAGATTTTATGGGAGTTAGTCTTTTTTTAGAACTTTATTCTATCAGGTATTATAGAATCACAGCATGTTAGAGCTGAGAAGTCTTCTTGACTCTTTTCTTACATCTTTTCCTATGGAGCTTTCAGTAAGTGATTCTACCTACTGTGAAAGTCGTATGGACATGCAAAATGGGTTTTAGAATTATTTAAGTGCACTTTCTGTTGCTTTATACCTCTTTCTTGCTCACTTATTAGTCTGGACCCCTTAGGTATTCTCAAACCCTCCCTACCTTCTTTGGACATTGGCACCTGGTATGTAAGAGGGATGCATGCTTGTATCCCTACTAGATTGTCCCAAAACTGGGACTCCTTTATTTTCTCTCTTGTCTTAGATATGAAGAATCCCAGGACTAACAATCTCTATATCTAATAGTCCCATTGCTGCATTTCTTAAGCTATATTCTATCCCATTTGCTCCAGTTTGGGACCCCCCCCCCCCTTGGTTTTTGATATTTGATGTAGGTCTAAACTTTATCTGCTCCGACCCTTTAGGTTATGGTGCCTGAGTCCCCCTCCTTTATGTAGGTTTTGGATTAGATTTACCGCTGTCACACAGGGTTCTTGCTGGCTTCCTCTTAATTCCTCATCCCTAAGGGTTTAGTTCTGCCATCTTAACCAGGATGTCGTATGGCTGGCAGGGGTATATCCAAATTCCACATGCTTTGCCAGTTGATAAGAAACAGGCTCATAAAGTCTTCTAGGCAGATGGTTTGTAAACTGTACCCCAAGGAGCCTTTGCGATTCTGTAGTCAGAGGAAGGGAGGTAGTAGAGGCTAAGTGAAGAGAGTTCTCGGCTGTTTATTTCCCCTCCTTAACTAGAGCTGATTTATTTGTTTATATTCCTGTATGTGATTTTTTTTTTTTTGGAACAAAGATAAAGCTACTAAAACTTTGATCTTCTATTCAGACCAAAGTTTCCCAGATATTTTGAAATATATTTTTGTTTAAAAAATTTTCTCTATGGTCAAATAAAGTTGAGGAAAAACTATTTTAGGAAAATTAAGTATATTTTCACCATAAAACTTCCCAGAGCCTTTAATACACTAAGTTGTATTACTAACCCTCAAGAGGGATAGGCACACAGGTGAAACATTTCCCAAACTTATATTGGCCTTTTTTCACAGATCTTCTCATAATACTGATATTCTGTAAAAACTCGCTCTGAGGAACGTTGATCTGTACTAACTTCTTCACTTTATGGGCATGTTTCCTATTAATCAGCCAGGGATTTAAAAGCTATGAGATTTTGAGGGGAAAGGATACAAGTAATGACTGGGTTGAAAGATAGCACTTTGAGCTAGATCCTGTAGACTAGATAGAAAGGGTAATCCAGGCAGAGGGAAGTAAACTTGGACAAATGCTGTGAGATGGGAAAGAGCAGGATGTTTGAGGAACAGTAATAAGTCTGATATGGGGTGTGCTGTGGGGTTGTTTAGTGGGAGAGAAGAATAGAAAGGTCAGTTGGAATCAGCATGTAGAGAGCCTGCCTTTCTAAGTAGAAATAATAACACTCCCCTCATCCATTGTTCTTGCCAGTCTCCTGGACATCACTGGGCAGAAGTAACTCTCACAGCTACCTTTTTTTTTTTTTTTTTTTTTTTTTTTTTGCGGTACGTGGGCCTGTCACTGTTGTGGCCTCTCCTGTTGCAGAGCACAGGCTCCCAACGCGCAGGCTCAGCAACCATGGCTCACGGGCCCAGCCGCTCCGCGGCATGTGGGATCTTCCCCGACTGGGGCACAAACCTGCATCCCCTGCATCGGCAGGCAGACTCTCAACCACTGCGCCACCAGGGAAGCCCACAGCTACAATTTTTTAAGTGTTTACTTTGTGCCAGGCACTGTGCTGAATGACTTATGTGCTTTTTCACATTTATTCATCACAACCCCAGGTTACAAGAGATAATTTCATCCTCATTTTAGAGATAATGACACTGGGGCTCAAATAGATTAAATAACTTGCCCATGGCCACACACATGGTAAATGACAGAGACACAATTGGAATCTGGATCTCTCTGACCCCAAAGCCATTAGCTGTCAGCCATTATGCTCCTTGGAAGCTGTCATTGCCTCCAGTCGCTGATAGAACGAGTTAGTCTTTCACTCAGTGTGAAATTCACTACAAGTGACTATAATTCTTACTTACTTACTTAAAATTAATTAGCATAGAGTAAAAGTCAGTAGTCCAGCTTAGTTGTCCTGGTTTTTCCACTGATTTATATAGCATGTTTGACCTCAATTTTACTTACCTGTAAAATAGGAATAATGGTACATACCATCCACCCATATTACTGAACAGTTTTGCAAATAATTATTTCAATGTTGATGAGCTGCTTCAAGGTCCTTAGAATTTTTCCTTGCTATTTCTCCCTTTATTGTAATATGAAGATAATAATAATATGTACCACATGAGGTTTTTAGATAATTAACATAAAGTATTGTAAAGCCCTTAAGGTAGTGCCTGCTTTATAGTAATTGCTCAGTAAATGACAACTATTATTAATAGTAGTGTCAATGCAGGAATTCACAAAGATGATACAGGATTTTATCTCTTCAGTTACTGCCAATATAGTGCAATGTGGACCAGTATTATTTATATAATTTAAACGATAACATCATTTCAGAAATAGTTCCATTTAAGTCTTCTTATAGGTAGGAAGCATAATACCTCGAATACTACCTTAAATGGATTTTTAATGCATACTTAAATAAGTTTCACTCATGGAGGAATATTAAAATGTGTGTATGTGTGTGTAAACAGATAAGTGTGCATGTTCTTGGTGCCAGAGTTAAGTAATTTCTCTTCACCATTCTCTCTCCTTACATTTACTTCTTGAAGTTTCTCCTCTAATTGATCAGCTGAATAAATTCAGTATTCTAACATTTCACCCCTTGTAATGTGGAATTTGATGTGCCTTATGTTAAACAAGTGCCCTCGGTTGAAGTTATTAAAGTTTAAGACTACTTAAACGTTTTGTTCTAAAGTGTCTCAAAAGAGCATTGATTTAAATTTGTCATCCCTCAATATGTCTATTTAGTTTAAAATATTTCTCAAATGTAATTTCTGGCAGGCAAAATCTAGAAAATTATTTTCGAAAATAATTTAAATCAGCACCCTCAGTGCATAGTTGCAATTAGGAGAGAGCTTTATCATACCAGAATTAATATGGTTTTAAAATTATAGTCACACTTGAGAGGTGAAAGTGGTTATCAGTTTGGAAAAAAAAAGAATACTTCAAGTATGTTGTTTTGAAATGGAACTCATTTTAACTACTTTAATTTGGCTAATTTTGTTCCCTAGTTAGCAGATTAGTCTTTGACAGATGTTTCTTGGCTTTTATTTCCTGAAGATGAATTGGCCAAAACTAAACTACATAAATCTTATCCAAGGAATATATATTAACAATAGCAGACGTGGAGTGTTTTTACTTAAATGTTATCCTCTCCAAGAATTATCTAACTGGTGTCATTCTGTAGACAATTACCATGAAAATAAAAGGGAGATTCTATTGTCAAACTTGACTTTTGATTACCTGTGTACAGACGGATCAGCTTTCCCGTAACAGTGAGCAAAAGCCTGATCGAAGCCAGACTATCCGAGACCGATTGAGAGGAAAAGGATTACCAACAGGTAAGAGTATATTAATAGGAAACTTTTAGGCTTTAACCTTAGTTATTATTTCCTTTACAAAATCATACTTAACCTAGCTTGGAAATCTGGTAATTGTGACCATAATCATAAGTGTGCAAAGTGGAGGCACCGTACAGATAAGGAATGCTATGTGTATTAATATATAAATCCATGATAGTTATGCAGAAAATGTTAATACAATCAGGACACCATGGTAAATAATTTCTTTCCCAGTATTGTTATTGTAGCAATAATATCATTTTTTACTTTATCATGGTATTTTGTATTAAAAATACATTTTAAAGTACGACAAAACACATATTTATGAACATAAATGCTACTAAAACAAAGGTTTCAGAAAGCAACATTATTCTTGTTGCATACTGTTATTTTCTATTCTGTTTCTTTTTTTAATGCTAATCGCACCCCACTAAATTGATTTTATGACCAACGAATTTCATGACTTAGAGTTACCAAATACTAACTTAGGTTATATGATGCTGACTAAGTAAAGACTGATGAAGAGTGGTCTTGCTATTTGCCAGTAGCATTGGATAATTATAGGTTCTACATAGTTATTAAATTGATTTTTTAAGGAAATGAATAGAAATTCAAAACACAAGAAATGGAAGTAGAAAAACTAAATTTTTATCTGAAAGTTTATTTTTCAGTGGTAAGTTTCAAGCTTGGCTTATTTATAAAATGAACTTTTGTTTTTGTTGATTATCTTTGTTCTCTTTTCATCAAGCAATATTGATAATTATAATTTAAACATTAACAAAAATACTTTGTGGGTGAAATATTTTATTGTCTTAAGTCTTGAAGCTGGGGTTAAAGTAAATGTAAATATTGCTTAAATATATTCTAATAAAACATTCTAATTGATATAGTCAGATTAAAATGTTAAGATGTTTAACTGCTTAATTAGATAATCAGAGCACAGCTATCTTATTTAAAACCTATGAGAAACTCTCATTGTGAAAACTAAATATAGACATTTGATTATCCGGACTAAAAGTTTTGCAGAATTCAGAACTCTCATGTCTGAGAGGGAAGGATGTGCCCTAAGCAAGTGTACTGCTTCTCTTAAGAAGTCAAAGAAAAGCAATGAAATCATTTCTAATGGAGTGATTCTGTAATAATGCAGTTAGTTCTGTGTCTGTTTTGGTACTTTCATTTTACTTATTGAGAATAAGGATTGTTTTTCTGAAAAGGTACTTAGCTTTCATATCATCAGTATAGTCAATTTACTTCGGGTTACATAAAGTTCTGTTTCTAATACATATATTATTAGTTTATGCATGGGTCAGAAAAGAAGGCAGACTTTGCTTAACTTAGTTTTTACAATGCTTTGATGGCAATTAAAAAAGTATTTTTAACCCTTCCTTATGTTTTCTTACTATACTTACGTCCTTATATATATAGGTACCTTCCTCTCATAGGTAAAAATCTGTTTTCTTTTATCTTAAAACAATACTAGGATTTGAGGTAAGATATCATGTGAACCTTGGTGCTAAGAATAGCAGCACTTTGTTAATCTATCAAATTTTGAATCAATTCCCTGTTTTAGAATAGAATGAGTCTTTTTCAAGGAGACACAATGAATTTTTTTTTTTTTTTGGCTGCGTTGGGTCTTCGTTGCTATGTGCAGGCTTTCTCTAGTTGCAGAGAGTGGGGGCTACTTTTTGTTGTGGTGCTCGGGCTTCTCATTGCCGTGGCTTCTCTTGTTGTGGAGCACAGGCTCTAGGCACGTGGGCTTCAGTAGTTGCAGCACGTGAGCCCTAGAGCATGAGGGCTTCAGTAGTTGCGGCGCATGGGCTCAGTAGTTGCAGCACTCAGGCTCTAGAGAACAGCCTCAGTAGTTGTGGCACATGGGCTTAGTTGCTCCACGGCATGTAGGATCTTCCTGGACCAGGGATCGAACCCATGTCCCCTGCATTGGCAGGCAGATTCTTAACCACTGCGCCACCAGGGAGGTCCACAGTGAATACTTTAATAAGTAAACGTTAGATTTAAAAGAAATGATTTGTTTCTCTTATTTATCATCTTTCTATTTCTTCCTTCCTTCTTATTCTCCTCTTATCTCCCTTTCTCCCCTCCTCCTTGCTTCCTTATTTCTCTTTCCTGTTCTTTCTCTCTTTTCGTAGCTCCCTTCTGTCATCTCCTGCTGTCATTAAGTGGCCAGGATATGAAATTGAAGTTTGTATGCTTGGTTGTTACTTGTTGATTTAGTAAATATGTTATATTATTATTAATTTTTAAAGATAGTTTGTTTTTTCTAAGAATAAAAAATGTTCCCAAATATATGAGACTCCCCCATTCTATCCCTCTTCATCATGAATCTACAGAATCTGCAGAAAAAGATCACCCCGCCATATTTAGTTTATCAAATTTTAAAGACTCACAAGTGTTAACATAGTTTAGATTATATTACTTTCAATGATTCAGAGTCTTGTTGTTTCAGACATCAATTGTTATGTAACATTTTAGAGGTAGCAATAGAGATTGAAATGAATCTATGCCAACTCTATAACATACTTTTTTTTTTTTACTGGTAAGTTATTTTGTTTTATTTTTTTAATTTTCATTTTGTATTGGAGTATAGTTGATTAACAATGTTGTGTTAGTTTCAGGTGTACAGCAAAGTGATTCAGTTATATCAATACATACACATGTATCTATTCTTTTTCAAATTCTTTTCCCATTTAGGTTATTACAGAGTATTGAGCAGAGTTCCCTGTGATATACAGTAATTGCTTGTTGGTTATACATTTTATCTATAGCATATTTTAAATAGCAGGTTATTTACTTGTCATTTACATATATACATATATTTGTGAAAACCATATACTAAATTAAGCTTTCTGGACACATAGATGCTAGAGATGGGGAAAATCCACTATTAAGCATGTTAGTTTTTGTACGTGTTAAATGAATGTTTGTTGATTGAATGAGTATGAGAAAAAGTTTTATAAAAATATTAGATATAGTAATACATTTGTAATAAAATGTTAATGGTTCTGAAAAGAAATATATGAGACTATGATTTAATTTTTTAGATAGCCTATTTTAAGCCTTAAGTTGTGTGCAGAGTAAAAAATAAACTGGTAGTTTAGTTCACCATCTTGGCTCATGTTATTAGACTATTTTATTATAACAACAAATGTATCAGAAGTTTTAAACCAAAGTATTAATGCCTTTTATTTATGACTTTGTTTTTGTAATATTAAGACTTAGTATTACTGTCTAATAGTGCTCTAGAATTCTTATGACTAATAGACTGTCCAAATGCAGATAATCTAGAAGTGACTGTAGTAACTTAAGAAAATTAACAGAGAAATCTGTAAATAGACTGTCCATAGATTTTAATTCTCTAATAATCCTATCTTCTTATTGGAGAGTACAATCTCTCCAATATCTAAACTCAAGAGAATTTGTAAGGAGTTACAATTTGTCACTCAGGATAAACCTAAATTAGTTCCTGTAGTTGGGGTAGAACTAGAGGTTCTTATACTTAAAGAAACAATAGCCTTTTGGATCCTCAGCCTGTCTTAGCCGTTGCTTACTGCTAAGCAGTAAGGAAAATATTACTGCTCAAAGTCTCTTTTAATTTATCTTTAATAAATTTGTAAAACCACATCTCAAGGACAGAATCCACACAGTATACTAATTACAGACATTACCAGACAGAAGCAATTAGGAACTAATAGTCTGTGGCACACACTTATTAATATAACTCTTAAGATTAAAAAAATTAACTCATGAAGAAGAAATATTCTTCTAGGACACTGGTGTTACCTTTGGGCAGTGCCAGTTCTTAACTGTCAGTGGTCACTTGCAGCAACGCAACGTTGTCGTATTACATTAGTAGTAAGGCATTCTCTTTGATGCAGACCAACCTAAAGCCTTTATGTAGTGATAACTTAGTTTATTACATTCCTGACCACTATTCTCAATAAATAAAATGTCAAGATGGGCAGTGAGATACAGAATTAGATTAAAAGAAGTAAGCAATTTTAGACATAATGCCTCGTATCTAAGTGATCTGATTGTTCAACTAAAACTTAACAATAAAATTTTTCATTTATGAGTAAATGACCATAAAAGGTCTCTCCTTACATCTTACCTCTGAGATCTGTTACAGAAGCTAAGGCCTAAACTAGTGGGCTGTGTGCCTCCACTCTGTTATATAATACTGTCAATGCTGATAAAAGGCTTCACTAAGCAGAAAGAAATCAAACATTTCCTGCCAAGAAAGCTTAAGGTGGAAACCTACACCTTGATCAGATCAGCATGATAGTGCTTCAGAACTTGGGCATATTGATAATATCATGTTTCTTTTTTTATGTACCTGAACACATTTGTGAAGACAGATGGGGAATCGGGGAGCCTCTTTTAATAGTGAAATGTCATTTTGAAGTTAGCTTCTAAGAGATGCTGTGAATTTTTTGAGACTCAGTGTGAGGAGAAAGATGAATGATGATATCCCATTAAGGATAATGTTCATCATAAATAACAAAAATAGTTAAAACACAATGTACTTTACAAGGAAGATTTTTTCAATTTAATTTAATAAATGGAATATGTTATATTATGAATACTCTTTATGATCTTAAAATTTTTTATTCATAGCTCTTCAACATTTATTTATTGTTTGCCATTTACTTTTTAGCAAACTACGCACCCTCTGAAAGAAAATGTTTGTGGTTTCATTTTAAATTTGAATACTTATAATTGTATGTAATCTAATGTTGTCTGTAAACTGTTTCCGAACTCAGAGCATCTTTAAAGGTGGAAAAATCTACCTATAGTCACTAATTGTTCTGTTCTGAATAACTTAATTTTTTAAATTATAGAATCTAAAACTTTACCAGGAGATCTTTTGATTTCTGGTTTTATGACTTTCTCTCAAAATAACTTAAATTCTCCCTCAGATAATTATATGCTGAGAAAAATAAAATAGAAACAAAATTTAGAACTTTATGTTGCTACTTGTTCAGAAGAGCTCATAATAGTTCAAATGGGTTAGTTCGTTTATCCTGTCACCTCTAAGAAGAAGACATAACAAATTTTATCCACATTTTTGTAGATGGAGGAAGTGAGAAACAAATTAAGTGGCCTGCCCCAGCTCAGGGATTGAATGACAAAGCTAGTTAAAACCCCATATTTTGACAGTAATCTTTCTGGTAGATTATGCTACCTAAATTGACTTTAAAAGGTTTCAAAAGTTATATAACCAGTCCATTCTGCAAGCATTTTTTTTGGAATTTCTTTTATCAGGAACAGTAAATACAAAAACAAGTAAGACATGATCCCTTACGTTATTGTTCCAGTTGGGGGTGGGGGTGAGGAAATGAGTAGGAGTGATGGCAGATATATAATAAAATGGTTAATTTTAATACAGTAAGAGAATGTCTTCATAGAGGTCCAGCATGCTCTGTGAGTTTAGATGAAGGAGCTTCTAACTCTGCCAGGATAGGAAAATACCACAGAAAGCTCCACCTGAAATCTTTTAAAAAGTAGCTACAATGGCATTGCTTTCAGAAATACCATTAGTTTAATTTCCTGTGATCAAAATGAGTAGTGAGCATAGCTATTAGGTGAACTTAATTAATGATTTCAGTGCTGCTTTTTGCTTGTTTAATAAAGTAATTATAATAGCCTGGGCACATGTTTGGAAAGATCTGGAAAGCATCTGAAGAAATTGCATTTTGTCTAGTCTCAAATATAGTTATTTGAGGTGACACTGGTATTAACAGTAGATGGTTTTCACTTGTTTACTAGACTGAAGCATCTAATAAGAGGGCCTAGAATTCCATGTTTTTCCTCATTTATATGTCCAGATGCTATATTTGAACTCTAATTTTGAGTTCCCAGATTAGTGAAATTTTTTCCCTAGTGCTTTAGCAACACAAAGCAACTATGATACTATATTGCTGTGTATGATGACATATGTATTTTATCCACCTGTGAAGTGTTAATCAGGCAATTACATATCTTGTTGTGTAGTTGAAGATAGTGAGCATCATTGACATGACAAAACGCATTGAGACTCCAGCCAGTTAGGAATATGTGATTTAAGAATAGTATGTTTATAACCAGCTGAAATCCACCTCTCTGTGTCTCTACCTAAAGATATGTCTCCTTTTTTTCCCCAAAATCAAAGAAAAGCAGTCCTAGGCTAGAATATCCACTGGAGAAACCACTTACCTCAAAACATCTCTTTCCTACCACTTCCTTTCTTTTCCTTCAAAAGGTCATCCACACTCAGTTTCTCCCTTTAATGCTTTTGTAGCTCATAGCTCTTACAATTTTACTTTAGAGCATTTGTAACAAGTATATACGTACCACTTTGAACCTTGTTTCACACTTCCACAGTTTTTTTGCTGTTTTCCTGAAGAGTATCACTGCCCTCTCCCTTTCCTCCCCCGCCATCTTACTTTCTCACTTCTCTTCCTATGTCACCATGCCTTTCTTTGTGCTGTTGGCTACTAGAAGAGAATTGTGGTTCAAAATCATTACTTTATAAGTAATAGTCATGAGATGTTAAGTTAGCTATCACAACGTGATTTCCAAACATATAAAGCAAAATGAGCCATATTTTGTAGAAACAGAGTAGGAAGTTAATATAAACCTTTAAATGAATTATTTTCATTATAATTTTGTTCTACCCTGAAGAATTTAAAATAACTTTCTGAAGTTTTTAATAACCATGAACTGAAATATTTTATATCTATTAATTTTTATAAAGACAATAAAAACCTAGCATTTATAAAGCCATAGTTGTCCAAGAGCCACCTTATTAGCAATTAGTTTTAAGCTTCATATGACAAGTGAGAAGACATGGCTCTTTTAGGATACCATGGCCCAGTAATAGATAGCTGGTAAATACTAATGACTTAAAAGAGAATAATATACCGTTACGAATGTAATAGACTCATGATACATTTGGAAAGTGATCTATTTCAATAGTAGTCAGCTTCACTGAAGAAGTCATATTTAAAATAAAACTATAGAATAAGAAACAACTAACCATAAGAAAGGTCCTAACATTTAAGAGACCTTAACAGAGAAAAACCTGTGGCCTGGATGGAATAAGGAAAGTGGAGATGAGACTAAAAAGGATTCAAGTGGCATGCCCAAAAGGAGTCTAGATTTTATTTGGAGTGCAATAGTATGCCTTTGAGACTTATTAAGCAGGATGGTGACGTCATGGAATGTGTTTTTAAAAGTTAGTTCTGGCTGCTGGGTGGAGGGTAGTCGGATGAAAAAAGAAGCATGGAGGCCATTGCAGTTATATAATCAAGTGATAATGTTAATTGGGAATAGGGTGATGCCAGTGGAATTGGAAATAACGGAGTAACATATCTTTGAGAATTTAGATAGCCAGCACTTTCTGATGGATTTGATATGGGGAATTAAGAAGATGAAGGGTTTCAGGAGGGTGCCCGTATTTCTGTTTTGAGCCATCAGTTGGATAATGGTGCCACTCATTCAGGTTGGAAAGACCAGGGTAAATGGACATCTCTGGGTATGGGAAGCAAAAGATTAGTTTTAAGCATGTTCAGTTTGTGGTGCTTCTGAGATATACTAGTAGAAGGTCCAGTTGTTTCAGACTGGAGCTCCCAGAAGAGATCAGTGCCAAGAAAATAAATTGGGGAGTTGTCAGTATGTAGATAATATTTAAAGCCTTGTTAATAGGTGAAATTGTATAAGGAAAGAGTGAAAAGATAAGGTTCTAAAACTGACATCTGAGGAAAGCCAACATTTGGATATCCAGTAGAGGAGGAAAAGCAGACTTAGAATGAGCAGTCTGAGAAGTAGGAAGAAACCAAGCTTGTACAGAGAGGAAAATGATTCGTTAAGGGATTGTCATCACTATTAGTTGTTGCTGAGAGGTAGGTAAGAAATGGATGCAGAAGTGTCCATTGGATTTGGTAATATGGGTATCATCAGTGATATATGATGAGAGTTGCCAAGGTGTAGAGGAATGGGAAGTTGACTAAAGTGGGTAGAATAATGAATGGGAAGTGAGAAATTGGAGACAGCAGTAGCTGGAGGGGAAATGTGGTAATAGGGGAGAGGTTTTGTTTAGTTTGGTTTTGTTATAGAGATATTAGAGCACGTTTTGTGTACTAATGGGAATGACTCAGTAGAAATGGGGGATAATGAAGATGGAAGCAGAGAGGGTAGAAGTTAATTAACCAAAGAAATAAAATCTTTGATAAACTAAGAGGAGGGAGGAATTGAACACATATCGGGAATTGGCCTTTGGTAAGAAATTTCATCCTTTGAGACAGTAGGGAAAAGATTGCAGACATGGGTGGATATGTAGAATTAATCATGGAAAAATGAGTTGTCTTCTGACAACTATTTTCTTGGTGGAATATGAGACCAGCTCATCAGGCAAAGAGAGATGAGAGTTAAGGTGGGAAATTTGAAGAATGAGGGAAAATGAATCAGTTGTGGAAAGTGAGTGAACTTACTCTTAGCACATGATGTTGAGTGTCCGAAATGGTTGACCGTGAATTTATGGTGCTGCCAAAATACCCACTTGTTTGATTTTCTCCAAGTTTTGACTACTTGTTGGTAGTCAAGATAGTAAAAGAAGGCAAATTGTTGAGTTCATCTGTGATTCTATGATCTGTAAATCCTTTCAATTCTTATTTTTTATCTATTGTATTCTATCAATTTTAAGAGTATCTTTGTTCTGTATATTTAATACAATTTTAAATTAATGAGTCAATATGTGGTTTAAGAATGTAATTCACTGAAATACTGTAAGATAGACATATTTATCAGTTTAAAATTATTTTATATTAGAATCTAAAGTCTGTGGCAATCTATGTGTCTAGATGTGGTGTGGTATATTTCCCAGTATTCTGTAGATCAGGGGTCCCCAACCCCTAGGGCCACGGACAGGTACCGGTCCATGGCCTGTTAGGAACTGGGCTGCACAGCAGGAGGTTAGTGGTGGGCGAGCAAGCAAAGCTTCATGTGCCACTCCCCTTTGCTCCCCAGCGCTCACATTACCCCCTGAACCATCATCCCCCTCCCCCAGTATGTGGGAAAATTGTCTTCCGTGAAACCAGTCCCTGGTGCCAAAAAGGTTGGGGACCGCTGCTATAGATGATGTGCCCCCAAATAGGCGATGTTATCCTTATTTGCACTTGAGTGGATCCATGTTCAGGGGGAAAATGAGTTCCAAGAAAACATTTGAATCTAATTTTCAAGCAATTATGTGTTGCCATTCTGAAATTAATTTACTTTTCTATGATTATTAAGGTAAAATTCGTGGTCAGGGAATTAGAGCTTATAGTTGTTACCCTGAAGAAGCAATTGACTTCTTCAAATGAATCAGTAAACAATTTATTATTATCAGGAAGGTTTTAGTCATCATTTTACATTGTAACCATAGCAAATAGGTTATCAAAGAGGGATCACAGAAGGTCATGCAGGAAATCTTCAGTGTTTATGGGCTATTGGGTTAGTAACTATTTTTCTACATTTCTCTTTTTAATAGTGGAGCCATATATATGTGTGATTTTTGTTGTTGTTGAATCTATGAATTCAAAAAATTTCTGGTTGGACATTTTTGCTGCGCCTCAATGCATTTAGACTGCTGCCTTAAAAAAAATTAGAATGGCATACTGGTTTTAACTACATCAAAGACTAAAGCATAAATAAGAATGGGTAATTTCTTCTAGTTGACAAATATTGATACATTGTGTTCAAGAGGAAAAACTATTTCAGTACATGATGGTCTGCCATGGAAAAATTGTTTCTTACATAATTTAAACACAGTCAAATTGTGTGGATTTCAAACATAATCAAATTTTCTGAAAACATATCTAATCATAATAAAACTTCGATACTTAAGAATTCCAAATAGTACAATCTTTTTTCCATCCAGAATATAGCAAGAATTCTTTGTTTCTTCTTTGAACATGTTTATTTAAATGACCAGAAAATGGCAGGGCTTTATATTGAAATAATACCTATTTGAATTATATCTTTAGAAGTTAAAGGAGTATACTACATATTCTATTATTACCCCAAATCGTTTCATGAATAATTAATATTCTACCAAACTGGTTAGTATCAGAAACTCTTATCTATTTTTTAAAATCAAATCATTCACCTTTGAATATAAAATAATGCTACTTTAAGAAGTAAGTTCAATATATTATTGATATCATTAGGTTAGAAACATTGAACTATGAAAAGTTATACAAACATAACATCTCTTTCCACTTCCCTTATCATCACCACCATCCCATTTCATCTCTCTTCCTCCATTCGGAGAATTAGGAAATTGCCCCCACTTTCATTGTCAGTAGTAAGGTTACATTCCAGTTATTTTCTAAAAATTCTGTGCATACATGATAGATTCTTATCATTCCAGGAAGAAGCTCTACTTCTGATGTACTAGACACATACAAGTCTCCGTTCTCTCATCAGACCTTTCTTAACAAAGGGCTTAGTAAATCTATGGGATTTCTGTCCATCAGAGACACACAATATGAAGAAGTTTATTTCAAGGACATTTCATCAGATAATAACTCTGGACATGAAGATTCTGAAAATTCTTGCTCCCCTTACCAGTTCAAAACTAGTGGCCCAGAAAAAAAAGCTATCCCTGGCATTGATGCACTTCCCAAGAAGAAGATTTGGGCTTCATCCATGGACTTGCTTTGCACAGGTGACAGAGACATCTCTTCTGGGGAGACTGACAGACACCAACACTGTCTGCCTGAGGCGGTAACAGTACGGACTTCAACTACTCCTAGGAAAAAGGAGGCAAGATACTCAGATGGAAGCATGGCTTTGGATATCTTTGGCCCTCAGAAAATGGATCCAGTGTTTCACACACGAGAATTGCCCACCTCCTCAGCAATATCAAGTGCTTTGGACCGAATCCGAGAAAGACAAAAGAAACTTCAGGTTCTGAGAGAAGCCATGAATGAAGAAGGTTAGTAATTTCGTGTGTGTTTGAGAGAGAATTGAATTGAAGTATTTAAAATTGTGTTTTGAAATAAAGAAGGGTTAGTAAACCATTCCATAAGTCTTATTTCCACTGCCAAACCTTTATAGCCAAATTAGCGTCTTTCTTCTCTATCAATTTCTGTTCTTCCTTCCACAAAAAACCCTAATCAAAGTACAGTGCCACCACAGTCATCCCTACTAAACACACCCAGTCCAGCCACTGTATAAGTCTCTCAATGTTTTAGGTAGGCAGGAGCCATGTTTTCTACTTCTTTTTAATCCTCCACAGCACCGGCTATCATGCACTATCTTGTGGGAGGCTTCTGTAAAGGACTGGTTCGTGGAAATTAGATGCAGTTAATCAAAATCAGCAATCCCAGGGAGGCAGCGTAGACTGGTGACAGTACAGTGGTTCCCAAACCACCAGCTTCAAAAAACACATTTTGGGACACGACTCCTGGAGATTATAATTTCTTTGGTCTGGAATGAAGTTTTAAATCTACATTTTTAAAATCATAGTGTTTAGGTTTATAGATTTAGAGTCAGACAGCCTAGGCTTGAATTATTTACCCAACTCAGTAGCTATGTGATCCTTAGTTCAGCAGCTGGGCTTAATCACTCCGTCTTAAGTTACCCTATGTGTAAAATGGGCTTAACACAAATAAATTAATTGGGTAGTGAATGTAAAGTGATTAATAAGTCAAATTATTACAATCCTAGTATGGGGGCATAAAATAACTTCATAAATTATCAGTTATTATTTACAAGGGAAAACTCTGTTTCAAAAGTACCTATTCACACACAAAGTACAATATATTGAACAGAACAAAATTATGTTCTAGACATGGATAAAGGCTGTTTTTAGTATAGATAAGTAGAGGAGAGGGCAAAATAAGAATTTTCAATCTAATCCTCTCCATTTTTTAAAAGATTTATTTATTTATTTTATTTATTTTTGGCTGCATCGGGTCTTAGTTGTGGCACACGGAATCTTCGTTGAGGTGTGCGGGCTTTTCCTTGCAGTGCGTGGGCTTCTCTCTAGTTGTGGTGTGCAGGCTCCAGGGCACGTGGGCTCTGTAGTTGTGGCACGCAGGTTCCAGAGTATGTGGGCTCTGCACACGTGGGTTCTCTAGTAAAGGCGCACAAGCTCAGTAGTTGTGGCACGAGGGCTTAGTTGCCCTGTGGCATGTGGGATCCTAGTTCCCTGACCAGGGGTTGAACCTGTGTCCCCTGCATTAGAAGGCGGATTCTTTACCACTGGACTACCAGGGAAGTCCCTAATCCTCTACATTTTTGAAGATTAAAGTTTTGTAACTGCCGCTTCTAGACCCCTGGAACATAGGTGATTAAAGGGAGCTTTAAGGTGCTTCTAGTTCAGTGAGAGTAGTAACATAATCAAGGGTCATATTCATTTTTAAGATCATGTCCTAGTGAATATTTTTGATTCATAGGTTACCTTGACAGTACTCTGCTAAAGGTTTGGTCTGTTACTTAAGTTTTAAGCATAGTTCTAGGACTGAAAATAGACCCCACATTGTGCTTTACTTCTCATAAATGAAGTTTTGCACTTTTTTTTTCAATTCAGGAGTTGCAAATAAGTGGGGAAATTGAAATTATGGAGGAAATTATTGAACACTTAACTAATATTATGGGTTTGTATATAATTGCATTGTTAAAAACATTAGCGAGCATTATGAGATGGTCAAATATAACCTAGATCTAAAAACTTTCAAAGACTTAAAAAGACTTTTATTTTCCAATGAAAATAAAAACTTAGAAATTTGTTTTATGCATGATTTCACTGTTTAACTCTGATAAGTAAACTTTTAGAGTTGTGACAGCAAAAAGCAGTCACTTTGTATCTTAAAATAAAGTCTCTCCTTTCAGAAGTTTTATTTCATGACTATTTAGTGTTGCACAACTGCTAACATATGAATATAATTTATCCTGACATTCTTATGAGCATTCCCTCATGGAGACATTTATGTAAAGAAATTCTGCCCATTGTGGGAAAAAAAAATTCCTCAATGATTCAAATAGATAAAACCATGTTTGTCTCAGAATATAAATAGTGAAGATACACACCAGTTTAGATGACTGTTTCTAACATTTAAAAGGTTGACTGGTATATTTTCTTAACATGTAAATATTAAAATATTAATTTATAATGTTTTCAGGTGTACGTTTCAAAAGATTATCTGACTTACTATTTGGTAAATTAATAGTAGTTTGGATTAGTGAAGTGAGGAAAGTGTTTTTTACCCTTGAACCTTGGTTGAGAGTCAAATAGTAAAACATCAAAACTTTAGTGAAAATATTTTTAATTTGTTAAATTATGCTACAATAAATAGTCTGTTTAACATGTTTTGTTTGAATAGGTGATTTATGGGGATTTCCTATAAAGTGAGTATTAAGTCAAATTATGTCCTAGTTTGCATAGAAGTCTTTTATCTTCTTGGGAAACGTGCAGGCATGTGTGTGTAAGTGTACTATGGAAACTCAAATAGACCAACTTGTTTTCAGATATGCATATATATATCTGCAAAGATGATATATAATCTCTGTAAACTCTTATTTTTTCAAAATGCTAACTTGTTACAAAAAAAAAATTTCCAGATTTAGAAATTTTAGGTTTATTCTAAGAGATAAAAGAAAAGGAAAAGATTTCTTTTTAAAAATAAATATGCTTTCAATTATTTGATATAGGACAATTTCTATCCTGAAATCTTTCTTTGGTATTGAAGAGTTTTCAAAAGCATTTGCTCCCACAAAGAACCTACCCATTTTCCTCCCAGAGTATATTTTATAACCAAGTTAAGGAAAACAGAACACCTTGAAAATGTTGGTTTGTTATGGAAATATAGCACCTTAAATAAACTCCATTATTATATAGTAACTTGCAAGTAGTAATAAATTATATTTGCTTTAGACTAAAAGCATTGTTTGAAAGGAATGTTTGAGGTTTGGAATTCAAAAGCAATAATTTTATTAGTTATTTAGTTGAATAATTTACTGGTTTTATGCTGTGCTTTCTTTTTCTAAAGGTAGGATAATTTATGTTAGCCGAGCAAAGTACAGATTGCCAATATGAAGATTTCAGCTAGTATACAAAGAAGAAAAAAAATGGAAAATAATATAAACCCATTTATCTCATTTAATTCTTATGAATAGTAGGCTTCATAGATCCCTTTTCTGTGGACTAAAGCATTTAAAAATATTAATACTCTGGGGGCTTCCCTGGTGGAGCAGTGGTTGAGAGTCCGCCTGCCGATGCAGGGGACACGGGTTCGTGCCCTGGTCCAGAAGGATCCCACATGCCGCGGAGCAGCTGGGCCCATGAGCCGTGGCCGCTGAGCCTGCGCGTCCGGAGCCTGTGCTCCACAGAGGGAGAGGCCACAACAGTGGCCCACATACCGCAAAAAAAAAAAAAAAATACTCTATACAGTTTTTGTGATCTTTACAGTTGGAAGTTGCTACTGGGTATCAGTAATTTTAGAATTAGAAGAGGTCTTAAAGCACATGTGCTTGGGCTTGTGAAGATTTAATAATGTACCCAAGATCACATAACTGGTTAATGATAAAGTTTCCATTGTTATGGGAGATTGTAGATTTCCATGAGAGATTTCAGCATTCCGTCTAAGAATTTCCCACTACATGTTACCTCTTAATTTTTAAAAAAGGATGTGTTGCAGTGTTCACTGGGATAATACAACAGTCAGAAGAAAAGAAATTGCTAAATTGCAGTTTGTTCTTTGGGGCACATGAGGAGATTCATTGAACTAATGGGAAAGACAGTTGTCTCCTTCAACCTCAAATGTATAGCCCTTACCTTAGCCCAGGCCCCATCCTCTTGAAAGGAGCCTGTACCTAAATCAGCTCCATAGCATCTCCTCAGCTGACAGCATCAACCAGCCAACTAGCACAGGGGAAATCAGACTTTAAAATCACAGAGTTCGGTGTTGGAAGGAATTTGGATATCATTTAAATCAAACATCTCATTTTCAGAGACCCAGAGTAGACTAGTTTGCCAAAGGAAAGACATAATTCATAAATCATAACAGAGCTGAATTTAGAATCCAGGTCTCTGAAGCCCCAGAATAAGATCTTTTCTATTCTGCCATTCTGATTTCAAGCAGAAACCAGAAACATTTCAGATATATTGTTGGGAAAATATTTTACTGCCTGGGAAGTTGGACATTCAACTAACCACCTAAACAAACCCCTTAGGTCTCTTCCTAGTAAAATTATATAATTTTTAATACAGTAAAACAAGATATAGAGGCTCATTTGGTTTTTCCTTCAATAAACCACACTGGATATGGGTTAAGGTGGAGCTCCATTGTGTCATATCCTCTATTGTGGCAGATAGTGGGATTTTGTTTTGCTTTGTTTTGGATAGTGTTTTGATGGGGCTCTACTGCGGTAGGATCTGTAAGATGGTTATCCTGTACCTGCTGGCATAAGAGAGTAAACTATCAAAAAGCAGTGATTGGTATTGAGTGCTCTAATTTCTTTGGGAACAAAATAAAGTTAGGAACAAAAAAGATCCCAAGAAAGAAATTGTAGTTGAAGTTTAAACATTATAAGATTATTATGATGATTATTAATAGTTTTCTACATTCATAAAGCAGTGAGGGAGGGGCAGGAAGAAACATAACAGCTTTCTCTCATGGAAACTAGTTTTAAAATTTGATGTCATTCCCTTTTTTTGCTTTATTCTTTTCATTTCACTCTTTTCACCTCAGCATAGGACTGTACTGTTATACGCTTTTCCCTTCTTCCCTGTTCCCAGTATTTTCTTTTCCACCTGTCTCTACTCCATCTCAAGATCTGAGAAATTGTCTGTTTTCTAATGAGAGTATCTGTTGTCGTGTCATTTGTGGTGTAATCACCACACACTCCCTATCCATTGCTCTGTGGGTTGGCAGCACATTCCTGATTATGAGAGATTGAGTTGGAACCAGTACTGTGAGTATAGTATGAACAGCACTCCACACCCTGGGTGGGGACTATGAATAGAATTTTGCTTCCAACAGTCAATCTACTTTATGTCTAAATTAAGTATCGTTTCCTCTCTTTCAGTGCTGTGGCCTCTGGTCTAGCCTAGTTTTTGCTGTTCTGTGACTGTTGTGTGAATACAGCTTAAACTCTGTTGTGCAGCTAGAGTATGTAAACACTCAAATATGTGAGCTTGTTCTCATTATTAAGGCACCTTAATGTTTCATTTCCATTCACATTCATTCCATTGAACTTGAAAGTGCATATACTTTTTTTTTTTTTTGGCTGTGTTGGGTCTTCGTTTCTGTGCGAGGGCTTTCTCTAGTTGCGGCAAGCGGGGGCCACTCACTGAGCGAGGGCCTCTCTTGTTGCGGACCACAGGCCTCAGACACGCAGGCTCAGTAGTTGTGGCGCATGGGCTTCGTTGCTCCGCGGTATGTGGGATCTTCCCAGACCAGGGCTCGAACCTGTGTCCCCTGCATTGGCAGGCAGATTCTCAACCACTGCACCACCAGGGAAGCCCGCATATACTTTTATAGTTACATTTCTGAAGAGTAGGAGGATGGAATCATAAATGTTACAGTTCATCATAGGGGATGCTACTAGTGACATTTTAAGGAGAGAGAGAAATATTTTCAAAACTTATCTTTTTTTTCTAAGAGCCAAAATTGGTAAAGATGAACTACTCAGTTTTTATTTTTTCCTTATTTCCCTTAGAATAGCAACCCCCCCACAAAAAAGAAAAAAAAAGATTGAGTCATTATTTGGATTACTCCATGAACTTAAATAATTTAAATAATCAGTTTCCACAGAAGTAAATATGAATAAGAAGGGATTTTATGTGATATTGGTCAAGTATCACATGTACTTAAGTATTAATGACTTTATTATTATACTACTAAGATATAAAATATTTTGTAGCTCTGAAGAGCACACTATTATAGATGGATTCAACATCTTAACCAGAAAGAATCAAGTGCCTACTATGTTTCCAGGGCTGAAATTTAAAGAGATTTATGTTTTAGACCAGCATTGTCCAATGAAACTTCAATGGAGGAAATGTCCTATATCTACAAAGTCCAGCTCTGTAGTTACAAGCCACATGTGACTGTTGAGCACTTGCATTGTAGCTAGTGCAACTAAGGAACAATATTTTATTTAAAATTACCTAGCCATTGAGTGCAGCTTCAAACCGTTCTCACACAGTTAGTCCAGTAAAAAAAATAACCAAAGATTGGTTTGAAAAGCATTTGAGAAGAAGTATTCAGTAAGTCATTCTTTAGCTTAAAAACAACTGAGCATAGACATTTACTTCTCTTCTTTGATTTATCCAAGTGAAAAAAAATGAAGTTGCATTTTTAAATGCTAAGGAAAGTTACAAGTGAAACCAAAATGAGCTTTCCAGTGTCTATAATCATAGTAATATAATACTGGTTTTGGAGTCCACAGAAATCAGAGGGTACTTTATCAGAAATTAGGGACCTAATTTAAATCTAACTCATACATAGTTAACATAGACCCAGTTTGGCTTTGATATAGAAACCTTCTGAAAAGCATGGATCGATATGTTTTAAGAAAGATTTTAAATGGATCTTACTAGTAATGAGTATCATCACAAGGTTTAAGACCCAACAGTTTTAGCCTCCAAAATATTTCTTCATTTCATTCCAGTCTCTCAATTCCTTTGTTGCCCATGGACTATAGAATTAGCTTTCTAAATTGATCTCTCAGCTATAGTTTGTCCTCTGTTTTACCTGCCATGCAAATTTGAATACATTTCTTCTCTGCCTTCAGCCATTTAATAACTTTTTATCAGCTGAGCAGGATAAAATTCAGGCTTCTTAGATTATGGTATTTAAGGCTTTCCATTATTGTGTCTCTCCAGTCTCACCCTTTAGCATTTCCCATCTCACAAGTCATTCCAACACCAGGGGTATTCGCGCGCTCTCTCTCTCTCTCCTCCCCTCCCACTCCTCTTGCCCTCCCTCACCAACTTCCCTCCCTCCATACAGGCTATTTTATATTTTCATGCTTTTATTCATGCAGCTTTCTGCCTTAAAAGACTGTCTAAGCTTTCAGGCATTGCGTAGCTCAGGAAGCTTTCTCTCATCTTCCCACTTCCAGATGCTGGCCTATATTTTTCATTGAAATTATTTGTTTTGAAGAGCTTTTTTCTCCTCTCGTAGACACCAGAAATTTGCCCTGGTCTAATTCATGGCTACATCCTTAGTATCTACGACTATGCCTGGCATATAATAGATAGTAAGTGTTTGTTAATCTAAACTGAATATTGCAACATGGCTATTAATATTAAATGTTTAGTATATTCAGTGGTGCTATTTCAGATATGGAATACAACAATATTCTCTGATGAATTATGCTATATCGTGAGGAGAAATCCCACCTCCTTCTCCTCTGTTTTGTCCAACTCTAAGAGAAAATCACATGCTTGTCAGTCACAGCCTGACCAACCAACAGCAAATGCAATCACTTTCCTTTAGAACTCTGTACTGTTTGGAAGCTTTAGAAGGGGCAGTTGAAGTCATAACAACAAAGGATCCTGGAGGATGCTAGAAGAGTGGTACAGCTGGCCCAGATTTATGGCTACTGCATTACACAAGACCATCATAGAGGAACTGTTCACTCTTGTTGCATTCCTACTCTGCACAAATTTTACATCTATAAAGTAATTTATATTTCACAGAGTATTTCTCCATATACCTTTCCTCATTTATATATATTCATACTTGCATGTGTTCTGTTTCTCTTTGTTAAAAATTCTGTTGATCACGCCTAGCTCTCAAAGGATTTTAGAATATATTCTATTCATGTATCATGCAACATAGTGTAATATAGAATACAGTGGACTCTAGTGATCATAAACAAGGTACCATCTCTAATCTCCAGAAATTAACCCCCTCAAAAGAAAGCATAGAGGAAAACACTTCATACATGAATACATAATGTTATTACTTTTGTTTCTCTGCTTTATTTGAAGGTTGAAATATTTTATTTGTTAGGACCTATAACTATAAAATGCAGGGTTTTAAATATTTTTTTATAGTTCTGAACTATAAAACCCGTCATTTTAGTGCATTTCTCCTTGAAACGTTTATCTGTAATTTGGGTCATGTATTAAAGGTAAAGAAATGCCAAGCTAAAAGTGGTTATTTAATTCCTGATGTTGCAATTGCCTGAGTCTCAGTTCCTTCGTGTTACGTGTCTGAGCTTGAATATGTGTCACTTGCAAAACGTGTTTTTAGATTACAGTTTGCACTAGCTTAGATACATTTTAATGTGAAGGTTGTAGATGTGAACTTTTCATCTAAAATAGCTCTATATAAGCTCAGAATATCATGCAAGTCTTCATAATTCCCTAACCATTAAAAGTATAGTGTTCATGACCACATGCCACAGCTTCATATGGTTAAAGTGTTAAGTGTGTTAAGTGTTGGTGGAAATTATGACTCTCAGTTGTCAAGAATTTATGACAAAACACTAGCCTATTGAAAAGCTGCCTTTTAATGTTGCTATATAAATGTGGAGTCAATACCATGTTAGAGCTGCAGTTTAGAGGATCAGCTTACAGTTAAAGAATAATAAAATATTTGTCAGTTGTGGTTTTTTTCTTTTTTTTTTTGGCTGCATTGGGTCTTCATTGCTGCGCCTGGGCTTTCTCTAGCTGTGGTGAGCAGTGGCTACTCTTCATTGCAGTGCACGGGCTTCTCATTGAGGTGCCTTCTCTTGTTGCAGAGCACGGGCTCTAGGTGCGCGAGCCTCAGTAGTTGTGATGCGGGGGCTCAGTAGTTGTGGCTCGCAGGCTCTAGAGCACAGGCTCAGTAGTTGTGGTGCACGGGTGCACGGGCTTAGTTGCTTCACGACATGTGGGATCTTCCCGGATCAGAGCTCAAACCCGTGTCCCCTGCATTGGCAGGCAGATTCTTAACCACTGCGCCACCAGGTAAGTCCTGTCAGATTTTTATACCTTGTAATCTGACCAAAAAAATAGTACACTCTTAATTATAGTAAAGTAATACTAGAAATTAAAATATATCTTTAATTGTCAGAGTATGTATGATTACAGAATCTCTATAACTAGACTTCTATCCGGATGTTAATTCTTTAAGCCATTATTCTCTAGTCCCTATTCTTCTCATTCTCTCACCACTATTCTACAAAATGTTTTTTGGAGAGACTGTATTCCTATGTGTTTTGTGTGTTTTACATACATATATTCACACACTCAATTTGATGTACTGCTTTTTTGGTAACATGTATTCAGGCTAATTTTATTCTCCCATTTTTTCTTTTGCACTCATTATTATTTCTATGCTAAGATTGTTAACTACAACTTTATTTTCCATGTCTGAAAACTAAATACATATAGGAAGTCAAAGAGAAGAAAATCATCTAGCGAAATGAGGAATATTCATGATCCTAAATGAACTCTAGTACACTGATTTACACAATGTAGGTTTCATTTAAATATTTACTAGCTGAGAAAAGAAATTTGCAAACCAACTAATTAGATACTCAGTCTAATTTTATCCCACAAAAGGCAAATAAATTCAGTTCTCCAGTTGTAATGGTGACAGCTTAAAATTTTGCCATTGCAGTTTTAACATTGCAATGAAAGTAGCCACATGTGTATTTTATAAAATGTGTATTTGAACATTCTTAATAGGTCCATTGCACATGATCCAAAAATTTTGGCATTCAGGAAACTTTGTAATATTCTATAAATACTTAAAAGCATCTCTTTGTTTTTAAAAAAAATAACACTTTCTAATTAAAATAACAATCACTAGGTTTTGTTGATGCGGGGAGATGGGTACATATGAGGACTTGTACTCTCTGTTTTTGTGTCTGTTTAGAAGTTTTCATAATAAAAAGTTGTGTGTGTGTTTTTAATCACTCAGTTAATACCACATTTGTGGGATCTGGACCAAATCTAAAGTGCTAATATTATACATTTAAATATAGATAGAAAACATATCTGTTGTCTGGATCCTCCAAAAAAACTCATCAATAACGGTAGGACACCTTGTGGAAAATTAGGGATTACCCTTCTTTTGCAGACCAGAACAGAGGAAGAAAGCTACTACCTATCTAGTTAATGTCTACTGGGTGCCTTTTGTGTAGGTCATCAGAAAGCCAAGAAGTGTTTCTATCTGTCAGCATGGAAAATATGCCTCTATTATACACCAATGCAGATTCTCTTGGTAAAGGACATGTAATTTTATAGTAATTCCTGAAACTGTTACATTTATTATTTAATTCAGAAATGGAAAGCTTATAAGGGCTAACCTTTCTTGTAAGCAGAACTGAGTAGTAAATTTTGGCTGAGAACTTTAATCTGATTCTAACCTTTTTATAACCATGACTGTGTAGTAAATATTGCCTGGGAACTCGACGCTGGTTATATCTGCCATGCCATTAAGTGAAAGGAACATGGTTAACAGCGTTTTTTTTTTTAAAAGATGCATTTCGGAATACAAGAAGCTCACAAAAGATTCCTACCACTTTAATTAACATAAACACCCTACCCCTACCCCAGCCTTAGAAGGGAAAAGTTCTTCCTGCCCCTTAATTGTCCTGCTAAGCTAGTCGTCTAGTTTGTGTTTCCAGAGTTTTTGTGCCCTATTACTCTGAAGCGGTAAAGCATCATAAGGCAATGTCCTCCCTCCCCCCGGGTGTGGTACTGAGAACATTTACAGACCAGTAGTTCATCACGGGAAGATGATTTATTGTTATATATATTTTTGTGTGTGTAAATTTATTTATTTGTTTATTTAGGCTGTGTTGGGTCTTCATTGCTGCACACAGGCTTTCTCTAGTTGCGGTGAGCGGGGGCTACTCTTCATTGTGGTGCGCGGGCTTCTCATTGCGGGTGGTTTCTCTTCTTGTGGAGCATGGGCTCTAGGCGTGCGGGCTTCAGTAGTTGTGGCACCTGGGCTCAGTAGTTGTGGCACGTGGGCTCAGTAGTTGTAGCTTGCAGGCTCTAGAGCGCAGGCTCAATAGTTGTGACGCACAGGCTTAGTTGCTCCACAGCATGTGGGATCTTCCCAGACCAGGGCTCGAACCCATGTCCCCTGCATGGCAGGTGGATTCTCAACCGCTGTGCCATGAGGGAAGTCCTGGTGTTATATTTTTAAGAAGAGTTTGTCAAAGTTACATTAATTTGTCTTACAGAGGAACTCAAGGATTGAAAAAAGTTTACTAGTGTTGTCAGAGTATAGGAAACAAAACATAGGTGAGCAAAAGACAGGGAACGTGGACGCTATGAAATAATGTAAGAATAATTATAAAGCACCACCAGAGAATGGAAATTAAAATTTATTTACTCTCATATAGCCACTTTGCAGAAATAGTTATGAAGCAGTAAATTCAATTAATATGGGGTGTGAAATTGTTATTGCAGGCTTAACATCCAAGTGACTGAAGTTCTCTCCTCTGTCCACTGAATAGGTTTGTTGCAACTTCCTACTTTTCATTGTGAGGTAAAACCATATTGCCTCCATACATTTGGGTCTTTCCCTTGGCCTTGTTGGTTTTACTGTGCTGTAGGTTACAATGCCAGGTTTGTCATTTGGTCAAGTTACGTTGGGAAGATTCCTCAAAACTTTAACGTGGAGGTTCTGTACAATAAAACAAAAAGTTCTTTGGTGCCCCTTGAAGATAGCAGTTCTTCTTACATAACCATTTAACTATGTTCATTACATTTAAATTAGATAAAACTAATAAATAAATTAGATAAAACTGTTGTTTGACATCTTCTACAATCCTTTCAAATCATGTTCATCTTAAAACAGAGGAATTTTTTTTATGCATTTTTATTTTATGTTTTATTTTTACTTTTGGCTGCGTTGGGTCTTTGTTGCTGTGCATAGGCTTTTCTTTAGTCATGGCGAGCGGGGGCCACTCTTTGTTTCAGTGCACAGTCTTCTCATTGCGGTGGCTTCTCTTGTTGTGGAGCATGGGCTCTATGCATGTGGGCTTCAGTAGTTGTGGCTCGCGGGCTCTAGAGTGCAGGCTCAGTAGTTGTGGCTCACGGGCTTAGTTGCTCTGTGGCATGTGGGGTCTTCCCAGACCAGGGCTCGAACCTGTGTGCCCTGCATTGGCAGGTGGGTTCTTAACTACTGTGCCACCAGGGAAGCCCACATTTTTTTTTTTTGGCTACGTCGGGTCTTTGTTGCTGCACTTGAGCTTTTCTCTAGTTGCAGAGAGCGGGGGCTACTCTTCACTGCAGTGCACAGGCTTCTCATTGCGGTGGCTTCTCTTGTTGCAAAGCACAGGCTCGAGGCACATGGGCTCAGTAGTTGTGGCATGCAGGCCTCAGTAGTTGTGGCGTGTGAGGTCAGTAGTTGTGGCTCACAGGCTGTAGAGAGCAGGCTCAGTAGTTGTGGCGCACAGGCTTAGTTGCTCCGTGGCATGTGGGATATTCCCGGACCAGGGCTCAAACCCGTGTCCCCTGCATTGGCAGGCTGTGGCACCAGGGAAGTCCCAGAGAGGAATTTTTTTTTAATCACTTATTTTACCATGAGACTTCCCTGTGGTAGAATGGAATCATTTTTTTTAAAGCTTTGGTACATACTTGGATTTTCAATTCCAAAACTCTTTTTATTAATTATAGTATTATTTGTTACTTACGTTCACTGTATACAAAACTGGACAAAGTAGGAGTCTTCTATATTGTGCATGCTTCTCCTGGTAAACATTGTTATAAGAACAATACACAACTTCCTCTCCATCAAGTCCATGGCCAGTCATTTATCCTTCAACTCTTCCCAGTATTACTCCTATCCTTTGCCTCAGCATGAGCTCCCAATTTTTCCAGCCCATCATTTCCATCCTGGTTTCCAGCCTGGTTTCTGTGGTGCCATTTAACTATTTCATTCATTTATTCATCTCTTTTTCTTTTAACAATCTCTGTTAAACACCTCCTAGCACAAGGGAATAATTCATTTTGTGAAGTACCCGTCCTCAAGTTTGCAAACTAGTAAAAAAGAAACCCTCACATACCTTGATTATCTGCTACCATGAATCCCATATCACTCCTCAGTTCTAGGTATTTCCCATGGTCTGCTTTCTCTAGTGCCTAGAAAAAGCCACAAAACCATTCTGATTGGTTCCAATAAAATTCATGCATTCTAGCCTAATCTAAACTCTCACTGTAACATAAAAGCTTTCATGGTTTTTTTTTGTTTTTTTTTTTTTCTGACTCAACACTTTTTCACAGCAGAATTTCTTTACTCTTCTCAGGAAGTGATTTACTTTTTTTTTTTTTTTGCGGTATGCGGGCCTCTCACTGTTGTGGCCTCTCCCGTTGTGGAGCACAGGCTCTGGACGCGCAGGCTCAGCGGCCATGGCTCACGGGCCCAGCCGCTCTGTGGCATGTGGGATCCTCCCAAACCGGGGCACGAACCCGTGTCCCCTGCATCGGCAGGCGGACTCTCAACCACTGCGCCACCAGGGTGGCCCGTGATTTACTTTTATTACCAGGAGTATGGCAAATTTCTGATGAGTATCTTGGGATTCCCTCTGTTTTTTCACTCTTTCCTTTGTTCATTATTTCTTTCTCTTAAGAAGGAAAGGTTCTTCCTTCCTGCTAAATTAACCATCCCATGTATGTTGGTTTTTTCCCATCTCCTCCTCCTGGTTCCTTCACATTTTTCCATCAGTTTTCCCCACTATCATTTGCAATCTCCTCCAATCTACAGATTTATTATCCACTGCCTAAAAACATCCTCACATTTCACTCTTCCAAAAAGACCCTAATAACTCATCTAGTCTCATTTAGTTTATTTTTTTAAATCTTTTTTCTTTCTCAAACCCTCAAACTTCTTGAAAGAATAGTGTTACTCCTTTTCTCAATTTACTATCATTTAGTCTGATTTGGTCTCTCACCTGTCTGTGCAATGGAAATAGTCCTCTTAAAGGTCATCAGTGACCTTTGTGTATCACATATATTCATCTTTTCATTCATTCATTCATATTTACTCAGAAAATATTTATTTTGTGCTTGCTATGCATCAGACACTTGCTAGACACTAGAGGTATATCTGAAAAAGGCACAATCCTTTTTGTCAGAGTTTATAATTTTGGTAGAGGAAACAAACAAGTAGAGAAGGAAATATCAATATTAGGCAGTGGAAGAGTCACAATTTTTTAAGCATAAGGCAATATGAAAGTACAAGAAGCAATATCTAACTCAGCCTTGAGTTGGTCATGAAAGCTTTTGTGGACATGAAAGATTTTTTTCCTTTAAGGCTTCTCTTAAAGGAAAAAGAAAAAGTATTCAAAAGAAAAGGGGAAGAAAGGCATTTCTAGCAGGGAAAGTATCTTTCAGGAGAGAATCTAAAAGTTTATATGCTTTTGGTTATCTGTAAATTCAGTAACACAAGTGCAAAATTTGGAGAAGTGGATGGTGATGATGCCCTGGAACAAGGGTTCCACCTGGATTGAGTTTTTAAAGTTCTTTTTCAATGTTTATGTATTTCAGTGTGCTTTGGGCGGGCAGGCAGAGAAGAGAGGTCTGTGCTTTTCATCTGATTCTAGCAAGTAAGAACCTATGACTTCAGAATATGAAGAGCTACTGCTATAAATGTAGTCAGGGACCACCTTATGGAAAGGCTTTGAATACTAAGCTAAGGAGATACTAAACTGTATCTTGAAAACTCTAGTTTGAAGAAGTTTAAGAAATACAGTATTATGCTCAGATTTTCATTTCTGGAAAGTTCACTCTTTGTAATGTGCATTATAATACGAGACAAGCAAGAAAGCAAGACTGCAGAGAGGGGAATCTAGGACACGTGAAGTAGTCCAGGCTTGAGCTGAATAGTCATCTATGATAGTGATCATGAGTACAAAGAAGAGGGGTGAGTCAGAAACATTTAGAAGGTAGAATTTAGATTTTAGTGGAGTTCTGCCCCCCTGATACAGAGCAC
Source organism: Tursiops truncatus (assembly GCF_011762595.2). Lineage (NCBI taxonomy): Eukaryota > Metazoa > Chordata > Mammalia > Artiodactyla > Delphinidae > Tursiops > Tursiops truncatus. The sequence continues at coordinate 101,685,105 of NC_047038.1, forward strand.
ACACATCCCTACACAGCTCCCCCCGCCCCCCACCCCGTCCCCACATGTCCCGTCTTAAGTATTTTGTACTTCTGCTTTTTAAATTATTTGAACTTGGGACTGTGTCTTTGGATTTTCCATCCTCATAGCACCTAGTGCAAAGAATGATGTTTCTGTAGCATACACTGTATTCTAAGAGCTCTGCATATATTAATTCATTTAATGCTCACAACAACCCTATGAGATGCACACACTATTATACCCTCTTTTCAGTTGAAGAAGAGTCACAGGAAGGTTAAATACCTTCCTAAAGTCATGCATCTGGTAAGTACTGGACCCCAGCAAATCTAGCTTCAGAGTCCAGGCTCTTAACCCGTATGCCAAACTGCCTCAAAACTGTAGTCACATTTTTGAATACCACCTATCCATTATTAAATTTAAAGCAATGTATAAAAATGTTCTAGTCTCACAAGAATAAATTTAGTGCCTTATTTGATTTGTGTGGAACAGCTAATGAGTTTGCTTTCTAATGTTTATGTTTTAATCCTTTCAGAACCAATTCGAAGATACAAAACTTACCACAGTGATATCTTTAGTACCTGCAGTGAAAGTCCATCTATTGTTTCCTCTGAATCAGACTTCAGAAAAGGTGAGGGGGATCTGAACAAGCAAAATGTTCTTAAGAAACCATGATTGTTCTTCTCTTTCAGTAGTGTTGAGATATAAGGTGTCAAAAGAATAATTCTATGTAAAATTTTTTAATTATAAAAAACTTCCAGTTACTCATTTTAACAGTATTATAGGAACTTAATAGCAGTTTCATCAAATAGCAGTGTAGTCATTTTCATAGTAGAGAAAATAATTGTTTTCAAAATAACATGACTTACCTTTAAAGAGTTTATTGACATTATGTCACTAATTTGATTACATGAATATGATTTGTAAAAATTATCTTATGTGTCTGCTGAATGCTTGAGTTTTAAATAAGATTACTTGATATTTTTCTCACTTGTGCTATTTTTGTTTCATTGACAATTAGTGAGAAAAAGTGAAGTGTCAAAGAGATTTGAGTCCAACAGTGGTCTCCCAGGGGTAGATGAAACCCCAAGTCAAGGCCAGTCACAGAGACCAAGGTATGTAATATGAAAAAATGATAATATATTTCCTGTTGCTGGTGTTTTTTTTTTCTTTGTTAGAATCAAGGAGAATTTTAAAAAATTATTCTTTTTCCTGTTTTCTCCATTTTCCTTTTCCTTTTCCTCCTCTTTAAGTTCTTACAAATTCATTCAATTATGTAAAAGATGTTACAGTAGTTTGAGTTATTGGAATCTTTTAGAATTGGCCCTGATTATTTATAGTTTGTGCTTGATTTTTAAATTAACATGAATATAAAATAACTTATTAACAGTAAGGAAGTTCTGAAGGCACGGCATTAAACATCTGTGAGAAGATAGTAAACTTTGATTTCTAAGAGAATAATACTTCTTTCGAGGTTGAATGGGCTCAACAAGCAGGCTTTCAGTGAGTATTATTTGTTGAATGAATAATTAATAGGTTACTACTGAATAACCTATTATGTAAAAAGTTAATTTTTCACTACATCTTTCCTGGCTTAAAAGAGGTCATCTTGTATTTTTTAAAGCCCACTTCGGGCTGTTTAGAGTTCATTTTCATACTGAAATACTCAGGTTTCTTATAAGGTGTGTATTATTCTTGTGCTAGGGTTAGAATGGTGGTATTATAGGCATGGATTGATTTACTTTGTTTGAACTGAAAAGTGTCAAATCAGTAGTGAATATATTAATGTGTATCTTTTGCAGGTGTGTACAGGTTCCTTACGTGAACAGAAGCATGTTATTAATGTTACGCATTAATTTGAAATTCATAATGTGATATTAGAGAACAAGAGGTTGCTTCCAAATTTACTCCCAAATGACAGGAATCCTCTTAAATTTGATATCAGTTCATTTAGTTCAAGTGCCATTATATACAAAAGAATCATTTGAAAATTAACAAAAACTTGCCCCTTAGTTGATTAATTCTGGCAGACACTGTTTCATACCTGTAAACTATTAATAGACCAGGTAACCCTAGCCATGTGATTAAAGCAGACAATTTATCCAGGGTTTAGACTCCAAGTAATTACATTGCACTAAAATTATTCCTTAATATTCCAGTTTTTATGAAACTTGTGTGTTTTTCTCTTCCCTCTTGTTCCTTTTAAAATAGTCTGAGGGACTTCCCTGGCAGTCCAATGGTTAAGACTTCACCTTCCAACACAGGGGGTACAGGTTCAATCCCTGGTTGGGGAGCTAAGATCCCACATGCCTGGAGGCCAGAAAACCTCCATAACATAAACATAAACATAAAATAGAAGCAACATTGTAACAAATTCAATAAAGACTTTAAAAATGGTCCACATCAAAAAAAAAATCTTTAAAAAAAAAGTCTATGATACTTTCTTTGAGGAAAGCTCTAATAAGTATTCATTTACCTAAAGTGGTATGATCTTTGCATAATAGCATTTTCTATTTTTATGACCCCATTGTGGTAATAGTATTTGTGATTACTATTTTGGTAATTTTGACCAAAGAGGTAAGAGACAAAGACAGATCTATGCTTGATATTACATAATTTTGTTAAAGAAGCAAAACTGTTTTGGGATGACCAGCCATATGAAGCAAATGTTGAATTGCACTAAGCTCTGTGTTGAATTGAGGAAGTCACTCTTCTCTATATATGTAATTTGGAGAAAACTTATAAATAGTTAACATGATGCCCTTTTAACTTAATCAGAAATAGGAGTAAAGATAACAACTGGAAGAATTGTTGGGATTATGTGTTGATCGATTGATTTTTTTTCTGTTTTTTTCTTTACAGTAGGTCCTTGTTGGTTATCCATTTTAAATATAGCAGTGAGTGCATGTCAATCCCAAACTCCCAATCTGATTGATTGATTTTATAGTCAGTTTGCTAGTTATTTAAAATACATATTCCTCCAAACAAAATTGAACCATTTTGTGAGTCTTATTTCAATTTTCTTGATAAGGTACCTAAAAGCGTCAGCATTATAAAAGAATCTTAGTTTTGACTGTTTCCGGTTTAATTTTAGGAAACATTAACATTGAGGCCTTAGCTCATCAAATCGTAATTTAGTGATAAGCTACCTTTTATTTCACACTTTAAGAGGGTAAAAAACACAACATAGTGTTCTTAACATCTGTATTAGATAAAGTTATAGGTGAAAAAAATATTTCAAGGAGAAGTAGATTGTCAGGTCTGTGTATTTATTACATTTAATGTAAGGTGCTAAACTCTACTTCTTTTAGAGTACCCCATCTCTTCTTTCTGCGCAAGGAAAAACACATTAAAGTAGTGTCCAGATTCCTTATTCAAGTGCAGAGTTTTCTGTATGTGTACAAAGGCTTCTGATAATATCCTTAACATGCTGGTACTTAATCGGGAGGTTCTGTTTGTTCTTTAGGTCACATATTTGTGAGATCTATAAATAGTTCTGTATTTAGACATGTTGCCTGCTTCTTTATAAAATTTCCATTTCTTTAGCTAGAATGAAATGGAAAAACAGATCGAGACAGTGCTATTGATTTGTATCATAGTGGGTGGGGGGAGATTAACAGGAAATTATGAGTCAGATCCAGAAGAATGAGTAATTTTTGGATTTTGAGCTATCAAAAGTGTCTTTCAGTGACCAAAAAAGATATTCAAAGCTGTTTTCCAAAGAGCAACTCTAAGTTTTTTTTCTGTGTTAACTTTTGAAGTACAATTTTTACATAGTGCAATTCCCACTGCTTCTGTGCCTATCTGCTTAATGATGTAACCATTTTTTCTGTCTCAAAAGAACTTATTTATTCATTCCTAAATCATCTAGGTTTTCTGAGTTTTTTGTTCGTTTTTCTTTTTCTTTCTTTCTTTCTTTCCTTCCTTCCTTCCTTCCTTCCTTCCTTCCTCCCTCGCTCCCTCCTTCCCTCCCTTCCTTCCTTCCTTCATTGGGTCTTCATTGCTGCACGCGGGCTTTCTCTAGTTGCAGTGAGCGGTGGCTACTCTTCCTTGTGGTGCGTGGGCTTCTCATTGCAGTGGCTTCTCTTGTTGTGGAGCACAGGCTCTAGAGCACAGGCTCAGTAGTTGTGGTGCATGGGCCTAGTTCTGCGGCGTGTGGGATCTTCCCGGACCAGAGCTCGAACCTGTGTCCCCTGCATTGGCAGGGGAATTCTTAACCACTGCACCACCAGGGAAGTCCCTGTTCGTTTGTTTTGTCTGTTTAGTTTGTTTGTTTTTTGCCTCTCAAATATTTCAGTCTTTATAGGAATTTCTACCAGATATTGTGTTGGGCCAGATAAAGTGATGATCAGTCATTTTTTGCTACCTGTTTGTAGGTATAAAATAATTTGAACAAGAAGGCTAATATATTTGATGAAAATGACAGGTGTGAGTTAAAATGTAAAGATTCAAATTCTTACCATTTTCCTTGACCCCATTAAGTGAGAGTGAGCCATAAAATCATGTTCAATCATTTGCGCAACAAATGATTATTGAGTACCTGCCATGTACTGGGTACTTATAGGTACTGGAGATGGAGTCATGAACAAGATCAAGAAGTCCCTAAAGAGATTTTCTAGTGCTGAGGGATAGCCAGTAAACCACTGAAAAAACAAGTAAGTAATGCACCATCAGAGTGTGATGGTGCTTGGAAGAAAAATAAATCAGGCTAAAGGGTTAGAAACTACAGGTGTGTGATGTCCAAATTCTAGTTTTCATAGGGTAGGGTGATCAGAGGAGGCCTCTCCCAAGGGGCGACATTTGAAAAGAAAACTATTTGCAACAAGGAAGTAAAACATGCAGATATCAGGGGGAAGAGAGTTCCAGACAAAAGGAACAGCAAGAGCAGAGGCCCTGAGGTAGGAGAGATATGTCCATGTTAGAGGAATAGCAGGAAGGGCAGCATAACACAGAAGGCAGCAGAATGAGTGAAGGGCAGAGTGGATGGTAACTAGGACCCAAATCATATCAGACCTCAAAAGCTAAGGCGAGCACTTCAGATGTTATTCTAAGTGTAGTGGGAAGCCATTGGATGGTTGAGAGCATAGAGAGCCATGATCTAATTTACATTTTAATGGAATTGATCTGTTCTGTGAAGAACAGATTGCAGGAGTAAAACACCAGTTAAGAGGCAATTACAGTACTCCATTTGAGCTGCATACAGCACAGATTAGGTTGCTAGTGGTAAAGAAGATTCAAATACAGATTTCTTCAGGGTTGTGCCCTGCAGGATTTGCTGGTCATTCAGATGTGGGATTTGTAAGAGGAATCAAGAATGACTCCAAGTTGTGTCCTAAGCAACCAGTGAGTGATTGAGAGAAGGTTGCACGTAAGGAAAAAGTATCAAGAATTTGGTTTTAGACATGTAAGGTTAAAGATGCATGTTAACATCCAAGTAGAACACTCACTTAGGCAGGTGAGTAGAATTAGAATTCAGGGGAGAGCCTGGAGTTATGGGAATATAAGATAATTAAGACTAGGTGACTACATGAGATCAGGTAGGTATGAAGACTGTGGAGACTAGAAAACTCTGGAGGTCTGAGCACTGTTGCAGTCTAACATTAAGAGATTAGAAATGAAGGAGGATCCAGCAAAAGAGACTGAGAGGGAGGAGCCAGTGAAGTAGAAGGAAAATAAAAAGAGCATGGTTTCCCAGAAGTCAGATGTTTAAGAAGAGGAATGATTAAGCAGCTGTATGTTATATGATGCTTAGAGGTCAAGTAAGATGCAAACTAAGAATTATCCTTTGGCTTTGGTAACACAGAAGGTAGTCATTTTTGTGACTAGTTTTGGTGAAATGGTAAGGACTCAAACTATTGGTCTGAGTCCAAGAGAGAGTGGGAGATGAAATGGAGATAAAACTTAAAGGACAGTTTTGAAGAAAATTACTCTAAAAGACAGCAGAAAAATGAGACAGAATCTGAAAGGGGGTGTGGAACCAAAGGAGGATTTTTTTGTTCTAAGTAGAAAATAGTGCAGCATGTTTGTATGCTAATGAGAATAACCTAGTGCATGAGACTAGTGATGCATGTGAGAGGGTAATTGCAGGAGCAAAGTCTTTGGGTGGGGGAGAGGTCTGGAATCCCATGCACGGTAAAGGTTTGACGCCTGTATAAGTGTGCAGGAGATCCATCCGTTGTAACAGAAAAAGACAGCAGAACATACGGATATAGATTTGGAAAGTCCAGTGGTAGAAGGATAAGGAAGTTACTTCCTGATTGCTCCTTATTTCACCAAGAAAACTGAGGAAAATTCATCAGTTGAGAGGAGACAAGGGAGAAAGTATTGGAGTTTTGAAAAGAAAAGACAAGGATGAAAATATGAAATAGTTCTCTAAGAAAATTAATCACCAGGCAGTACTAAGAACCCACTGAGATCAGTCAGCATGGTTCTGCAGTTTCATGAGAGTTGAGGTTGAATGCAAAGGAATGATTTTAATGATGGGCCTTAGAATTCAAGCAGTGTAAGGGCAAGAGAGGGTTAATAGAGAGAAAGTGGTAGAGTCAATGGACTACAATTCCTGATAGAGTTGGTGAATTATTTGAAGGGGAGTGTAAGAGGAAGTAAGCTAGAAAAAATAAGGAGATTAGATAGAGAGGGTATTGAAAGATAGAAATAGGAAATTTTAGAGGTGGTGCAGTTATTGGTAATAGCCAGCATAACAATGGGTGTAGATTGCTGGCTGAGGTGGAGGAGGCCAGGGTGTTGGAGCACTCTTCAATCTCTGTCACACCACCACAAATTATGACAGCAGTAGTGGTGAAGACCGCTGAGTCAGCCACTTAAATCTTTCATGAATAAGGGGGAGTTGACCACAGGACAATGTCTAGAGCAAAGCAGAGCAGTGGATGGTGTGAGTTCATAGCATGTACTTCAGAGAAGCTGGGGGCTCTTGGAGGACGGGTCAGTAATGATCTGGAAGCTGAAATAAAAATCACGGGGAATCTCTGTCGCATGTCCCGGCCCACTGGTGCAAGATTATGAGAATAAAACAGCCCCGATCTGAGAGAACTGCAGGGGAAGCAGTTTTCAGAAGATGCTGGGATGTTAAGAGAAGAGGTGAAGGATGTAGATCTACCTACAAGTGGGACACCATACTATATTAATATATTAAAAATAGGACTGAAATATTACTGCAATGGTTCTTCTGAAATGAAAAAATAAAATTTGTTTACATTCTTGATACCTTACTTAACATGACTTTTTCTTGTTTAGACTTAAAGTAATTGTTTTCTTCCCAACCCTTACTTTTCTCTTCTATATAGCAGACAATATGAAACACCCCTTGAAGGCAACTTAATTAATCAAGAGATTATGCTAAAACGGCAAGAAGAAGAAATGATGCAGCTGCAAGCCAGAATGGCCCTTAGACAGTCTCGACTGAACCTGTATCCAGGAGACACACTCAAAGCTTCCATGCTTGACATCACCAGGGATCCCTTAAGAGAAATGGCCCTAGAAACAGCCATGACCCAAAGAAAACTAAGAGTAAGTTGATTCTCAGGTTACTGCACCTAAACTTGGCCTCACAGGGAAATGTTATACAAAGTACTTTTAAAAATTCTATAGGTATCCTATAGGTTGCCTGTAGTTAAAATTGAAATCTCATATTAGTTTCCTTTGGTGTTAAATATCTTGTTGGTTGATACTAAAATAAATATTTAGCTGTTTTCATGATTTCATTTTTAAAAAAACATTAGATGGAGTTAGAGTATCTTAACTGTATATTTTAAAAATATATTCATGAACCTAAAGTCAACTGGCTTTATTCAGTATTGTGGGGATTATTTTTTAATATTAAGAAATTTTTTATCCCACAAACCAAGAATATCAGAGATAGAGAGTTCAGAGGTGGTTCAGAAGCTCAAGAATGCTATCAAGCGCATTCCATCTTTATGCTCTGCCATTCTCAGAATTTTGACAGTAATTCTCTTTATAGTTAAAGGATGACTGCATTATCTCCAAGCATCATATCTTCATATTACAATATCCAAAGATAAGAAAGAACAAATCTTGTGTCTGTGGGGAATTTTTCTTTTATGTGTTTCGTTGCTTTATTTTTCTTTCAGTATATATCCTCTATATTTTTATAAGCATAAGCTCAAAATGAACATAGTCTTTTCTCATATAAAATATCATGAACATTTTACAACTTTTATAATACTATTGTTAAGGGCTGTAAAGTACTCCATTATGTGAACGTACTGTGTACCATAATTTATTTAATCAGTTTCCAGCTATTGGACATTTAAAATGTTTCTAATTTGTAATTGCTATAGAACATCCTTATAGCTAAATCTTTGCAGATAACTTCCTCCAAGTAGAATAGCCAAGTCAAAGGCAAATACCTTTTAAGACATTTTATACATATTGTCAAATTGCCCTTTAAAAGTTTCTTCCAATTTATGTTTCCTCTGATCATGTCTGTTTTCACCATATTCTTACCGACTCTGATATTATCATTCTTTTTTTTATTATTATCACCTATTTGATAGATGAGGCAGTATCTCATTTGTATTGTTCCTTTACAAATAATTCTTCAAAAGCAAAATAAATGTTAGGAAAGTGATAAAATCTAGAATGATTTTTTTCTTTTTAGTCCTACACTAAGAAAGTATATTATCTTATTCTGTTTTGGGTTTTCTTGCTTATATCAAAGAATCTTCCTAAAAGCATATTTGTATACCCTGAAATTGATAGAATTCAAATTTTCCTCATAGTCTTCTAAGGAGAAGAAACAGTATTGCATGGTGAAAATTACACTGAACTACAAATTAGAAGACTTGGATTCAGTTTCTAATAATTCAGTTTCTAATAATATGTCTTTATGTACATTTTTAAACCACTTTGTTTCTCATTATGCTAATTTTTAAAATGTGGAATTGGGTTGTAATTTAGTAAGACAGTGTCTAATTTTTTGTATTTTTTTTTGCGGTACGCGGGCCTCTCACTATTGTGGCCTCTCCCGTTGCGGAGCACAGGCTCTGGACACGCAGGCTCAGCAGCCATGGCTCACGGGCCTAGCCACTCCACGGCATGTGGGATCTTCCCGGACCAGGGCACGAACCCGTGTCCCCTACATCGGCAGGCGGACTCTCAACCACTGCGCCACCAGAGAAGCCCAGACAGTGTCTAATTTTAAAGTTATTAGATTCCAATAAAATACAACTGAATTTATTTCAAGCCAAAGGGAAGAAATTCAGTAAGGCTTCATCAATTTATCATTATAACCAATACATTTGTCAAAATTAAGCAATAGGCAGGATAGCATGGGCTTCCAGTAATTAAAGGCCCACATAAAGCATAAAAGGCACGATATATACACATTTTTTTCTAAAATCATAGTTTCAGAGAGCTAATGCAGAACTTTGGCTCATTAGAGAGTCTCTACCTTTATAGTATGCCACTGTTATGTGTCATCTCACTAAAAACCTGTGTTTCCTTTCAGTCAGTCAGTGTGTGCTTTCTTCATCAGAGACGTGCTATATCAATGACTAGAGAGTTTGAACTGTTGGTCGTTGAAGGACCATACAGTGTTTTCTCTAAAAAAAAAAAAAAAAGAGCGGAAGGGGGAATTCCCTAGAGGTCCAGTGGTTGGGACTCCACGCTTCTACTGCAGGGGGCCCAGGTTTGATCCCTAATGGAGGAACTAAGATCCTGAGAGCCGTGCAGTGCAGCCAAATAAATAAATAAGTAAATAAAATAAAAAGAGTAGGAAGGCTATATTTTTGAGGCTGAAAATAGTACTAGTATTAGGAGAACAATTTCACAGTTGAACTAATGTTATTTCCCAAAACATAAGTTTTTAGTTCTTTTTTTTTTCTGTATTATTTTTGATGCAGACAAATTTTTAATGTTCATACTCTATTGCCTCATTTGATCTGTATCAAATTCTGTTTTCCATGGCAGACTATTGTCATTTCTTCTACTCTGTTTCTATTCTCATTTAAAATGTGTCCTACTGGTCCGTTGAGTATTAACAAATGCTTACTGTTAAACTTTTACTTAAATGGTACCTGTCACATGTTCCACACCTGGCTGTTGGATAGAATTCCCACATCAAGCAACCAAATGAACTGTACAGTGAAATGCAAAGAAGAAACCAACAAAAATAAAACTCCAGTAACCCCCCATTAGTTCAAACACATGCATGCACGAAAGCACGCCCCCCCGCACACACCATCTGCCTTTGGCCTAAAAATTAGCCCTGTGTTCATTCTACCTTTTGCCCATTTGGACATAATTTTTCCATCTATTCTGAATGCTGCTCCCTCCTGGAGTCTAACTTGTTTTTAAGTTATCTCTTCAACCAATTCTCCCCTCTAGGCAGAAAACCCTGGATATACAAGACATAAAGGGAAAGAGTAGATTGAAAAGAAGTAAATGCAGAATGTGGACTCTACTCTCCCCAGCTCCTGAGATATTATTTTCTTACTAGAAGCAGCAATAGGGAGCAGAGACTGTGATACTTATAATATCCCTAGTTGTCACTAATTAGAACAAAAAAGTACAGGATTCCCAGAACTTGATTACAGATGGATGTGTCTTTTGTAATATCAAAATAGATATCGTCCAATAACTAAGACTTGTTTTAGGACAAATGGAATATCATTCTCTGAAATAATGAAATTCTGTTCAATAACTTTACACATTAGCATTATTAAACCAAATCCTTATGTGAACTTGACAACTCTATATTACTTCAGTAATTGAGACTGCTATTTTGGGGGGGGGTAGTTTGAGTCTACCTGGAGTCCAAAAAATGAAAACCTTTATTTATGTAAAACAATATAAAGCCAGGCTTTATATTTTATGTTGCTGGTAGAAAATGAAGCTGATAGAACTTCTATTCACACTTAGTGTAAGGCATATTCCATTCCCGCTCTTGGCAAATTCCACCATACTTCTTTATTGAAAGTTTTTACATTTGTTTCAGATCACTAGTTCTAATATGGTGGCCTTACATGTAGTTGTTTATTATTATCATTACTATTATTATTATTACATTATTTTCCTTTCAAGGAAAGAGCTAGAATAAATGATAAAAACTATTGATTCTACTTCTGTGATTCACAGAATTTCTTTGGCCCTGAGTTTGTGAAAATGACGATTGAACCATATATATCTTTGGATTTGCCGCGGTCTATCCTTGTAAGTAATAAAACCACTTGGTGTCACTTTTAGAAAATAATTTTAGTAATGATTTTTTTAAAACAGTAAAATTCTTATAATGTTTACATTGATAACTTCCATTCATTTTTTTCAATTGTAGACCAAGAAAGGGAAGAATGAGGATAACCGAAGAAAAGTAAACATAATGCTTCTGAGTGGACAGAAACTGGAACTGACCTGTGATACCAAAACTATATGTAAAGATGTGTTTGATATGCTTGTGGCCCATATTGGCTTAGTGGAACATCATTTGTTTGCTTTAGCTACCCTCAAAGGTACCAAGGCATTTTAAATTCAGGGTATAATATGGAAACTTGGCAACAACGACTTCCTATATCTGTTCTGCCTAACCTTCTTTTGGGAAATATTAACTACATGGATATGTCAGCATTGAGAAGTAGGAGTTAGGAACGCCCTTCCTTTTCCTAACTAGGTACATTGTTTTAATAGCCGTGTCTTTTTAGCATCTTCTGTACCTGATCATGAAGATTTTTCTCTGGCATTGGCTATATAAACATAGATTTTAATTGTTATATTTTGGGGACCGTAATTTTGCCTACATATGTACTCTAGAAATTAGTATTCTGCTAATATGAGTTTGAATATATAGCAGGACCCTATTTCTGAATTTCCATATCAACTTCTTCAGCTTACTATCCTAGAAACAGTGTCTTCCTAAATGTTGTCAGTTGATGACGGAAAATAAGTCATTTCACATATTTTAAGCATTACATCCACTGACCTGTGACGTTCACAACCATGGGGGTCTCAGAACACAGATTCAGTAGAAACTGCTGCTGTTTATCAATTAGAATTGTCATAGCAATAAGAAACCCCTTGGGGACTTCCCTGGTGGCACAGAGGTTAAGAATCCGCCTGCCAGTGCAGGGGACGTGGGCTTGAGCCCTGGTCTGGGAGATCCCACATGCAGCAGAGCAGCTAAGTCCGTGCACCACAACTACCGAGGCTGTGCTCTAGAGCCCGTGCACCACAACTACTGAAGCCCATGTGCCTAAAGCCCATGCTCCGCAACAAGAAAAGCCACCGCAATGAGAGGCCCATGCACCGCATCGAAGAGTAGCCCCTGCTTGCTGCAACTAGAGAAAGTCCACACGCAGCAACAAAGACCCAATGCAGCCAAAAATAAAAATAAATAAAATATAAATACATTTTTAAAAAAAGAATTAGTTTTTTTTTTTTACAAAAAGAAACCCTTTGGAGCTGGGTTTAAATAAATATTTCTTTAGTATTACTATATTTATAAATTACTCTTCAATACTTCAGATTCCTGTTTACCTCAAAATTTAACTTAAAAAGCTTTGACAACAAAGTACAATAAATTATAATTGAAGGATCAAATCACCCTGAAACCCTACAAGATCAGGATAACACCATCTTTGTCATACAAGAAATATGTCTTTCAACTTAGTTTATTGAATTCTTGTTCCTTAAACACTAATAATTCATTTTGTAGAGTCATCCAATAAATATTCGATTAGTGCCTATTGATGTTCTATCACTTTACTAATTACAGTTTTAGACTAATCATGTAATACTATCTGTATAAAAATATTCAATTAGTCAGAAGTTTGTATCTAATTTTGTATCTAATTTCTTAAACATTCTGGATAAGTCAGATCTTACTGACTAATCTTTTATTTGGAGAGAATCAAGAATTAAATGTTGCATTAAAACTAAAAATAAAATGATGATGATTCTTCCTTCTAGGTTTCAGTGGTAGCTCAACTATAACAAATATAGCTAATATTTATTGAATGCTTACCATGTGCCACATGC